>NC_053488.1:60598015-60781410 GCF_015227805.2 Hirundo rustica | reverse complement strand
GCGATCCCGGACGATCCCCCAAAATTGTTTATAAATGGGCAGGAGTCGATGTTATCTCCTTTTAATGCCTTTATTAGTGATTTCAGCAGAGGGACGGCTCGGGGTAGGGATGCCCTTGCCCACGCTGCACCAGCCGGACACCGCCGAGGAGGAGGTCTCGTCGGATCTGCGTCGCTGTCGTCGCAGAGCCGGAAGCCACGCCTCACGGGAGTCCCTAGGCTCGCTGATGGCTCGAATGTCTAGGGGGGGTGACTCTTAGCAGGGACTTCAGAGGTTATGGCGACCCCTCTTCGGTGTTTATAGATGATACTGGCAGCTACCTTGGCTCTTTCCCCACTCAGTGCTGCATTCCGTCTCTCCGGGTCTTGATCGGGCTCGCTGTTCTGAGCGGTTCTTTGGTTCTAAACTCACTTCCGGCTATACTCGATTTGCATAAAGGCGGTGACAGGCCCAGAGCAGGCGAGGAGTGGGCGAGGCCCCCAAGTTGATGGGCAGGCTGGTATGTGGGCGGTGTCTCGGAGAGCAGCAGGGCTTACAGACTAAGGTAGGGGTGCAGGGAAAGTACGGGACGGGATGAATGTAACATTCGAACCACAGAATCAGGGCATTTACGATTGGGTTTTAGGGTACAACAGTACATTAAACAAATAACTTTTATAACTAACAGATAACATTGATACATAGAACAGAGGATACCCACAACTAACTACTAACTGCTAATAACTAATGGCCTGGACCCTTAGTAACTTATGAAATTAGTGCGTTAAAATCTTTATCTTTCTCACAGTCAAGGTGTTCAGACTGCCTGACTCTGTCTCAGTCGTAGTACCTAGCACTTCAGGAATCTGTGATCCCCAGAGGCACAGCAGCAGCTCTTGCAGCAGGCGAGCTTACAAAACAAAGGGAGTTTTTCTGAGCAAGCTTATCTGCATTAACACTAGCTTCCAGACAGTTGCAGTGCATCAACAATTCAAACCAAAAGAATAACAGTAGCTGAGCAGAACAAACTTCCAACTGTGAAGCAATTATAGAGCTGTTGAATGGCTGATTGCTTGTGTGTGGTCTCCTCAGTTCCCTGATGTGGTGTGCTCATAGTTTTGCAATTGGATAAAATAGATTGGAATGAGTGCTGTCATACAGAACTGCCAGCTGTTCCACTGTTAATAAAGACACTATTTAGCTATTAATACATCCCATTCTTCTCTGCAGTGCTTATTCAAACAAAGTAGTTCTGTTTGTAGAGAGGGTGTGACTGCACCTGTTCTGGATTCAGGAATCCGCGGCCCATGAGAGACCCCTTGATACTCTTCAGGAACAATGCCAGCTTCGACCATACAAAGACTAGGGAGAATGGGCTTGCTTTTCTGACAGATTCGGCAGACAGTGTTCTAGAAACACACAGGCCTTGGAGTTAGCTTCCTACTGCTTATGTTTATCGTTGGCCTTTACTATAAGGATCCTTTACCAGTATTTAAGTTTTATTTTTTTCATTCTTCATAGGCACAAAGAAAAACTGCTAAAATAAGTATAACTTGAGGGGTATGACTTAAATCATACTTTGTATTGGATTTTACTGGAGAGTTGTCTTGATTCCTTTTATTTTGAGGGAATGGAAGAAAACAGCCAAGTCTTATTCTGGCAAAAGACCATTGCTCTCAGCCAACTTTCATTGAAAGAGATTAATTTTCAGAATACATGAAAGCTTCCCTAGCAAAATTTTTTTTCTTGTGTTGGTAAAACAAAACTGATACTAAACCTGGCTTAAAAAAAAAAAAAAAAAAAAAAAAAAAAAAAAAAAAAAAAAAAAGTATATGCACAGGGCCCTAAAAATTTAATTTCACTAATTAGCATTGCTAGTGCTTTTTTAATATGTCTAGATGCCCGAGGAAGAGGAAGGTTGCAGGTGGCTCATGATAACTTTAAGATCTTCATTTGGCTTCACTAGTGACTTGTAATATAAGCTCGAGTAAATTATTTATTTTTTCTTTAGCAAAAGATGCTACTGTTATCATAAAGTTCAGCTGTGGGAAATGTTCACCATATCTGCCAGTGGTGGTTACCTGGATTATAGATAACAAGCTTGTTTATTAGCCTTTTTTTGGCATTGATTTAAGGCAATGATGAATCCTCTGAAAACCCCCTGCCTTATTTAGACAGTGAGCCTGGAATAGTGTGAGATGCTATCTCCCTGATATAATCCCATTCCTAAAGCTAATTTGTAGCATATTAAAGCAAATAGCTCTATTAATTTTAATTAATGAGTAATGATGTATAATGTACTGCAGACTAAATAGCTGTCCAGACCTTGGATATATGACCAGATGGGATAAAAGGTGTGAAGGAACTGCTTCCTGGCCTTATGTAAGCTGTTCAAACTGGGGGGAGGGGGAGAAGTCACCACTAAAAGTTAGTGCGGTTAAATTTGAGAACACTGACTACGGATTTTTGAAATAATGTGTATTGATTAAATAAAATATTAGTAAAGAGAAAAAGAGACATTGTTCATTGATTGCACTTTTTCTTTAGGTCTAGATCCAAGTTTCAACGACAAACTTAGATATATTAACCAAGTAACGCAAATATGACTACCTTCCAAGTAATCCATTTTGGCATGACAAGAAAACGAAACTGTCTTAAAATTCACTTTAAACAGAAGTTAAAAAAATATTTCTTCTAATGTGCAAAGACTAGAGAAAGGATTTAAAATATATATTTGTACTTTTCTAAAGTAAATTTTTGAAGTGTTTCACTCTTATGAAACAGGTTTTTAACTTAAAATATATACTGTCTCAAGATACTGTTTAAAAAATAAGTAAAAAAAATGTTTATAACAGTAAGAATTTAGGTAGAGTGCTTACCTGCTACTTGCTCCTATAGATATATCTGTGTTTGGTGCTCACAGAGAGGGCTGCAACTGCAGCTCCTGACTATGCCCCACCCGTTCTGAATGAAGGTCTTGGTTTAATGTAGTCTAATTTTTAGTTAAGAAAGAAATCCATGAGCTACGGAAATGGTTCCCTGTAAGGACCTTGGCAGCTTCCTTTGGACCTGACAAAACCAATCAGTTGGCTAGTTTCAATAACGACAACTTGTAAAACCACTTTAAAGAGCTGAACACGCATGTGTGGAAAATACTTTTTAAAATGAACAGATGCTGGCAACAGTTCTCTTGCTTCTGTCCCTTGAACAGGACGATAGCCGGGCAAGGCCTCCTTCACCACATGGCCCTCGGGGCCTGGCTGGGCCAGGCTTGCCCCAGCACGGGGCTGGGCCGAGCACAGTGCGGCTGAAATTCTGGTACCGCTGAGTTTAGCCTAGCAAGTAAGGACTATACCTAAATTCTTACTATTTGTTGTAAACTTTTTTTTTTTTTTTAACTTATTTTTTAAATACTACCTGAGACAGTACATTTTTTAAGTTAAAAACCTGTTTCACAAGAGTGAAACACTTCAAAATTTGCTTTAGGAAAGTACACATATTTTTTAAAATCCACCAGGCAGCGGGAGAGGAAGCCATCAGCCCGCGGTATGCTGCCGCTGAGTCCTAGCCGGGCTGCTGAGATCCTAGCCGCCGCCCCCACCTGCGCAGCTGCCGAAAGATCCCCCACCACCGTAATCTCAGAGATCAGAGGACCAACAGCGAGAGGTAAATTCCTGACGTAAGGTTAACTCTTTCAGAGATGTAAAACTCCCCAGAACAGATGAAACTTACAGGCATCAATCCTCTCCCGAGCCAGAGGAAAGGAAAAGGTGAAGGCATGTGAAGAGGACAACATGGAGACACCAAAGTTAGTGAAGAAGTAGGAATCAAAGTCCGGAGAGAGGAAAAAGACCAGATGCTTTATACTTAGGAGCTGAAATTCTTTTGTAAGGCCATGGTGATGGACTATAATACACTAGAATATCCCTGTAATTCATGAAAAGAATGGGGGGATGGAGTGTTCAGACTGTAGATGTCAGCAAAGTCACCCATGCTGAAGCAAGCAGATCTTGAAGTAGCTGTGATCCAGAGAAACTTGAACAGAGAGAGACAGAGTGATGAGGAACCCTTGCCCCCCTGGAAGAAGAAGAAGACCTCTATTCCCAGAGATGAAGATGATCTTAGAGAGAGATGCAGAGAACCTTAGTTTCTGAGCAACTCATCCTTAAAAGTGTACCCCATTGTGGTGGTGTATTTTTGATAAGTTATTATTAAGTTATTCTCCCAATCGTTTATCCCTGTTACCTGCCCCCCCCCCCCCCCCCCCCCATATGTGTGGTTTTACCCCAAGTTTCTCCTCCCTTGCCCAGTTGTCATTCACCCCTAGATCCACCTGTTACCTTATTTACATTATGTCAATCCTTCCTACTCCCTGCCCTTAGTTCCAAAGGGTTCCCTGTCAGTCCTAAACCCCACCTAGGAATGCCCCTTTTTCTCAACATCCCGTTGGCCCATGGGACCCTTTCCACTCCCCTTTCCTTCCCTATAGGTTGTCAGATTGTGACTCCCCCTCCCTGCTGCACCCCTGATTGGTGGAAGAAGTGCATCCTTGCCCCATTCCCCCTCCCTTTAAAAGGCTGTGTAAGCGCAGGCTCTTTGATTTTTTTCACCACTGCACCCTTTGGGGGAATAAATCTCCTGAGACACACATGAGGAGCTCCTCCTTGTCCTTTATTCCCATCCACAGCGCATCACAACCGATTGCTGTTGAGAGCAGCCTCGCTGCTGTGGTATTCGGCAGCGTGGCTGCCTGCTACCCAAGCCCGATCCAGATCCAGGACTGGCCACTCGCGGCGCAGTACTGGAGTGTGCGAGCTAGCTGGGGTTTCTCCAGCATCACGTCACCCCATTAGCCAAAGTTTGAACCCTTGAAAACTGTTATGAGGAAAGCTGTAAGTCAAGGAAAGGGATTTTCACATGGCAAACAGATTTCCATTTGGGCAGCTTGTGACATTGAAGCCACGAGAGTACTGTTTCCTGTGAAGAAGTCTCCATGTCATGGCAAGAGAGAGATTCCCCTCCCTAAAAGAACTGAATAAAGACTATTTTAGAGGCGGGAAACTGACTGAAAATACAAGGTTTTGTATCTTTGTCAGTGGGGAAGAACAGAGGGTGTGGAGGGAGGAGAAATGTTCTGAAGGTTTATTCTTATTTCTTATATTTTTTCTTTTAATTCTGTTAATAAAGTTTTCTTTATACCCATTAAAGTTTGAGCCAGCTTTGTTCTCCTCCTAATCCTTATTGCTCAGCAGAAAATGAATAAATGAATAAAGAATTGTGGGTGCACTGGCGTTTGGCCTGCACAAAACTCACTACATTTATTGGTGAGTTGGCCAGGAAACTCAAACTGGCGAACCAAAACCACTACACTTAATTGATGTTTCTGCCCAGTTTAACTGAAACCACCACAATAAACTTGGGGAAAAATGTCTCATCTCTGGAGCACTGCTCCCTATATCTATCTAAAAGCAAGGAGAAGCTGTAAAGGCAAGCTTATTCATTCCTGAGAATGAACTTCCTTCTGTCTTCTCTGTTTAGGTAGGAAGTACATCTGGTCACACACTGTTCTTTACTTTGGGCTCTAGCATGAGGAGAGTAAGGAATAGTTATTTACAATGATGCTCCATTAGAGTTAACACAAGTAAACAGATAATCAGATAGATGATAAAGCATCCTTCATGCCAAGCCCTGATTAATTTTTTTTCAGAATAAAAATAGTGAAGATGATTCAAATATTATCTATCTGCCTTAGTACCAGTTTGGCTGTTCAGCTCCTGTTTTCTTTAAACTCCACAGGAAAATAAAAACAGCAAATGCAACGATCTGTGGGCTGGACAAAAGAAAAAGAGAGAAGAAAGAGGATAGTAAACTAAATGAGCTAAATATAAATAAAACAAATATAAACATGAGCTCTTTTCCTGCTGAAGAAAGCAAGCACTTGAATTTATCATCCACTGCAATTTGATTAAACATGCTACTGTTTACAAACATCATGTATCAGTTTGCTTGTTGTGGTTTACATTATTGATGCCCTCTTTTGTTAAACTACGTCAGAGAACTATTTAAAGAAAGGCATTTTGTAATATGAATAAACAGACAACAAAATTAAAGGAATCTGTGCTGATGACTTACGAAGGTTACATTAAACACATTTCTTCTTAGTCGCAGATTGCATTTATGTGTGAGTCTAACAGCATAGCTCTGGGCTCCGTTTTGCTCTTGTTAATTACCTTTAGTCTGATGTAAATGCTTTGACTTCCTGGAGTTACTCCTAACCCATAGCAATGTAAGAAGGAAGAATTCAGCACATTATATTTTCTTCGTATATTTCTAACTTGTAAAGATAACAGCTGAAGTATATGATCATCTCTAAAGACCTGAAACAAATATTTGTAAACGTTAATATCCTGAGAGAAGATGAGATTTTACTTTTCCTGGAGGCATTTGTTTGTAACACTGGCACATAATATTAAACCCCACAGTGACTGATAAAACGACATTTACAAATTCTGACTTTCTGCATGTTTTCTTACAGATTTGTCACTGAGGTGATGGATAAACCACCTGCCATAAACCATCTAGGATTAATCTTTAAAAAGGATCTAAACCTATTCCAGCTGATGTTATTGCAAATCCTTTGATTACCCTGAAAGTGAGCAGGAATGGGACACAACTGAGTGTTTCCCTTTTAATGTTAACCTGACTACAAAATCTACAGAGGATCCCAGTGGATTTCACATATGCACTGAGCTAAATTTCACAGCATCAAGCTTCAGTGTTTTGTCTCATAACTCTGTAAACTTGGGGTCCACTGAGTTGCTCCAGAACAAAGCACAATTGAATTCCAGCAACAAAACCAATTCTATTATATAACCACAGGAAAAATAAAATGTAACTTGTGATTAACTCAATCTTTTCATTCAATGCAGTATGATCTTGTGAGGGATGTGAGAAAAGGAGAATCTGAAGATGGCCCCTCAGTTTTTAGTGATGTGAAGTTTAACATTTTAATGGCCGAATCCTCATTAACAGCAAGAATTTCAATCCAGACATTGACATGGAGGGTGAGCAAGAGAGAACCTATAAACTGTTGTTATCTTGGCCTGTAATCCTATATAATCTTGTCTTCTGTTTCTCCTCACCTTCATTCAGAAATGCATCCATGCTCTTTTAACTTTTCTTGTTGCACCTCCTCCTTCATACCTGGAGATGACCAAAGTACTCATCATGAACAACTAGATCTACTGAGATTTTTTTTCAGAAGTGTTCAGTGACTTAAATGCCAGGAAGCAACCTGTAAAAGAGGCCCAAGCATTTTCAAAACTAATTTAGGACCTCATGACTCTGGTCTCTAAGTGCTCACATCAAACTTAAAAACGGGACTGTATTTTTACACTGCCTTATTCTTACTTCATGATAGCACCTGAGTGCCAAGCTTAGTTTTTATTCATTTCCACTTCTCATAATTCATTGACAATATATGCCTTTAACACCTATACTATTGGAGGGGGTATTATGAATTGTTCCAGTATGATATTATTTTCTACATCTGTATTTAATCACCTCCCTTTTATGATATAATTTTTAAATCCTTTAAAAATAGGAGTAAGCTGAAGGAGAAATCACCTGCGATTGCATTTACCAGGTAGAGGATTTTGAGGATGTGACAGAAGGAGAGAAACATTAAAAAATATAGGTGAAAAAACATGATTGTTGGGGGTTAAGTTTTCCTGTGGAATTTTTCCCTCCCATAAGTTGCTAAGAGACTAAATACTGATAGTTAAAGGGTGATTAACCTGGACAAAAGGTGTGGATCACTTAGTTTAGGGGGAGGAAAAGGCTCCCTGGAGCTGAGGGTGGGGGTTCTTTTTTCAGCTCTCGTTTTTTCCAGAGGGGACGGTCGAGCGACTCATAGCTGCGTGGATTCCACGGTTAACGGAGGGGTTCGGTCCTGAGAATTCTATCATCTGTTGGAGCGCCCAGGAGTTCGGAGGTTTTTTTCGCCTGCCCTGCTGGATCTGAGTCAGCCCGGGTCCAGCCGCCGCAGCTTCTTCAGCACTGCTCACTTTGCCTGCCAGGACAACTCACCATTTCCAGCCATCAGCCCCGAGTTTCCACCATTTCAGCTTGGTGCTCTTGGGGTCCCAAGGGATCAGACTGCCGGGGACTTTTCAGACAAAGCCCCTCGGGGTTTTTGGTTCTTTTTATTATTATTATTATAATTGCTGTTGTTGTTTGTCTGTCCTGTTATATTTACTAGTAAAGGACTGTTATTCCTTTCCCCATAGCTCTAACTGAAAAGTTTTTTTTTAATCTTCCAAATTATAATAACACAGAGGGAAGGATTGGAATTCCCCATTCCTAGAGAGGCATGCCTCTCCCTAGCAGACACCTGTCTTTTCAAACCAAGACAATGATAAGAAAACCTTTTCCAGTAAACTTTCATTTTCTGTTGTCTGTTTATCTGGAATCTGGAAATCCTGAAATTTAAAATACGTGGGATCCTTACAGGCTAAGGGAGGGAAGAAGATATAAGCCTAATTTATTTTCTGTCTAGAAGATTTTGCTTTCAATTTTCCCTTTCTGTATTTCCAAAGAACAGTTGTCCACTAAATATAGGATGTCCATGGAGGCAGTTTCAGCGCCTGTACACTTGTTTGTCTGATAAAGATGAAGTTTGATTGATAAAGAATGTCTAAATGTTCTTTCTTGAGTACTTAGGTGTACTCAATCAAAAATTTCAGCCTAAGTTCTCATGAGCAATAATAATAATAATAATAATAATAATAATAATAATAATAATAATAACAATAATAATTTGTAAAGAAAAAATCTAGTAGAAAAGTGACTAAAACATAACTCAAAAATTCCAGATCCAAGTTTGATTTCACAAGTCTCTGTGTTGTAGTTTGAGCTTTATCCAATTTTTTTTTCCTTCTATCAATAAGCATTTTTTTCTGTTTTTTACTATTAGCCAATTTCCTGTGGGAATTCCTGTGGAATTTTGATTCCACCACCACCCACCCAGAACTTCAACTCATGTATTAAAAAATAAAACAGTCAGACAACACACAAGAACGATTAATATAGATATTTGCTTTGAGATTCTGACCTTTTTGGTTTTTTCCATCCACTTTATACATTTATTGTTTCTTTTCAAACTCTCCACTGACAACTTCTCCTCTGCTTGCTGATTTTTCCTGTCCTTTATAAGTATGTTTTGCTGACACTATTATCAGTTCAGTTCTTCACAAATTTGTTCAGTGCTCATTTACTGCTATTAGCCTCCTTAGGACAGAATACAGCTGCAAACTCCAATCAGCTCCTCTCTCCTTCCTAATTCCTTCAGATTTAGTTTATTATATGCTTACCCCCTTCCTGTCTTCCTTCCACATTTCATCCCATCTTCCCTCTTACTACTTTGCTGCCTCCCATTTCTCTTTCAGCATAATAGATTCTTTAATATTCATCTCTGCTTTGTGCTTTTTGTGACTTCCCATCTTATTGAAATACTGACTGAGAAGACATTGAAAGAATGACAAAAAAATTACAAACCTTGATGGAACTGTTGGAAGTAGCATGCACACACACAAAAATACATATATACACTTATATATATATATACACACACACTTACATATATATATAAATATATATATACATCAGGCATTGCAAGATAGATTGAGTCTGTACATTTTCTATGTAAGTCTGTGCAGAAAACTTGAATTTTTTGGACTACTGTTGTGGTATTGTTGTCTCATAAGAGTGTAGAAGTGAACAGCACACACACTTGTGTACTCACATATGCTTTGTTAGTTATATAGCTCAAGAATAGAGTATGCTCAACGAAATGTAATGCTGAAGAATCAAAATTCTCTGGTAGTAACTATATTTGTTCAAAGTTTACATGATTCTGCCAAACCAACACGTTTCTTTGTCTTATGCTATGCTGTTTCCAAATTGCTTCCATTCATATGATGCAAAAGATTTTAGCTTCATTTGGCAAGACAAATTTTTAGGGAAGTCATTAAGGTAAAAGATCTCTGCAGGGCTAAAAAATTATTCAGATTATACACAAAATCTCCTGTGTATGTTCACTTTTTTTTTTTTTTATTTTTTTTTTTCTTTTTTTTTTTTTTTTTTTTTCCCTTCTCTACTGTGTCTCTTCGTTTCTTTTCCTTCCTCTTGTTTTTCCTGAGAGAATGGGGGGGTGGAGGATGCGTGGAGGACTGGAGGAAGATATTCCTTCAGCTAAATGCAATACAATGCAACAAACCAACACATTGCTACAAGTAATGTATGCCTCTGTCAGTGTGCAATACAGTTCCACTCATGAGGTTATAAAACACTGAAAATGGAAAGGTAGCCTGAGGAAAAGTTTTGCATTCTGATCTCAAAAGTAATCTCAGAGACAGTGGATATTAAAAAGACAACATACTACTTCTCCCTTTAGAAAAAGACAAGGAAAAGTAGAAGGTATGAAGTCACTGGGCTACCTATCTAGCAGAAATAGGTCATTTATAAAGCTGAACACAACCCTTGAAGGCAGAAAGAACAATGCTTCTGCCATTATCTTACTGATTTCTTTTTGTTGAGATCAGGCCAGCAGCACTTATAAGAGATGTGTTTAGAGCTGTTTAAAAAAAAAGAAAAGTAAAAAGAATAGAGGAATGAAAAGACCTTTTTTCCTTCTCTTTTCAATCTGCAGAGAGGTGAAAAAATAGACCGCATTTATGGGGGAAAATGGGATTTTCTTCCCCTTATCCTGGCCCTAAGTATTACAGGTTAATATAACTGGAATGGTTCTCCAAATCTACTCTGTAGAGAACAGACCATGGATCCTTGTTAAGTTTTTAAATTTTAATTTCCAAGACAGTCAGAAAACTGTTGGCAAAACATTACCTTTCTAGGCTTGCGGAACTGGGCTGTTTTTCTAGATTGTAAGTGATTTCTAGGACATATTTTTCTTTCATTTATTAGTATTCAAATAACCACAGTGAGAATGGCAGGTAACAATAAAAGCAACCTTGTCGCCTTGTCAGCCTTGTAAGATTTATTGACAAGAGCTGACCATCTTTTTTTTCTTGTTGGACTTATACTGAATTTAATATAAAAATTAATATGTAATTCAAAAATTAACATACAATATTTCTTTAAGATTTAGCAAAGAAACCAGCATGCACATTTACCTCATACAAGAGTATGTGAGATACAGATGAATCTATCTGTACTGGGACAGGTACTATCTCAGATGTGCAATTGTTGTCTTTTCCAATGTCTCCTTCTGTAAGTCTGATTTCTCCCATGTCAATACTCTGTGCACATTGAACCCACTGTCTGTAATATGACAATTTTAAAGGCATTTCCTCCAGCTATGCTAATGCAACCAAATTCAGTATTGGCATAAATCTGTAATAGTTAGCAGAAGTATGACTGACCTCATAGCTGAATGTGACTACAAGCAGGAACAAGCCAATTTGACAAGCCTAGGGACTCAAGACTTTAAAAAATCAGTGCCTGTTAAATGTCTGGCAAGAGTCTGCCCACAGAATGCAAGATACCGCTTACTGACTTCATTACAGACTGGTTTAATTTTACCACACACTACAAGAGTTCCTAGCTCTCTTGTTGCCTCTGAATGTGGGAGGTTCAACTTATGGGAGTTCAGAGCTCAGGCGCTGAATGAGGCTGAACGATCCAGGTTTTAGCTGTGTTTGTTTCCAGTAGGCCTGGGGCTTGGAGCTACATGACACCTGAAGCTCAGGATCACCCATGACAGCTGTGATAACAGGTGACCACAATAAAAATGTATGAAGGCTTGAAGGAGGCTAAGTAATGAGGTATGAGAAGGGTTGTGCCCATGATTTTAAATAAACAGGAGCTATGGTGTGTGATACTGATACCCAGTTATAACTAGCTTATTTGAGGATTGGTAGCATTCATCATGTTGTTAGTATTGTAAATTTGTACTGTCGTAGATAGGATTCACGCAGCTTGGGGCCTTGTACCTTCACCTATTGTTTTCCCTGTGTTATGATAAATTTTCAGCAATACTTGATTAAAACTGCCAATTTGTTGGGTATAAAGAAAATCTCTTGACACTACCAGGACTAATTATGTTGTCCTTGCCAAAGGGATAGTTGAATAATTGCATGTGATTATTGCACAGCTACAGTGCTTTTCATGTCAGTAGTGATGCAATGAAGATTGATTCCCTTTAATTAATCATTCAAAAATAGCCCCTTGTATCATTCCTCAAATAGGAGCAAAGATATTCCTACATCTTTCTTCTAAAAGGCTCCTGGATGCAATTGCTCCCCTGATGAAATAGCATTGCAGTGCATGTTTGTGTGTCCTAGATAGGAGGGTCTGCTTTGTAATCATTTGGTGACCCTAGTCTCCTTATTTTTCTTCTTATTCTTGAACATGCATTAAAATTCTAATAGCAACAAGCATAAGAACTTTCTTTGTAAAGAGTCACCGGCTCCAAACTTATTTTTATTTATCTGCTGTTTCCCTTCCTTTTCAAATGAAATTATCTTTAGGATCATGCAGTATTAAATGGTAATATTTATTATTTCAAAAATAACTTGTCTGAATAAAATATGTAGAAGTCAGTGAATTACATCCTGCTGTAACTGCTGATCTCCTACAATATTTCCATTAGTGACAGAAGTAATGAACTGTATATTTTTCTTTTATATATCTACATTTCATTCATCTATAAGAAAACTGATTCTTCATTTAATTTTGTTTCTATATGGATCTTAAAATCTCAGATAATCTAATGGGGTGGTATCTTTTAAATAGATTGATCAATTATGATATCTGATACCAGAACATACTGCTTTTCAAAAAATCATTTTATAGTACTTCTTTTACTATTGTAAAGTTATTTCAGAGACAGTATTATTAAAATTAAAATTCATAAAGTGCAAAGGTAACAACCATTTAGATTTAGAAGTATAATTCATGTCTATTTATAACTAAAACTTTACATTATCCGAATAAATCCCAATTTTAAATAAACAAAGAACATGTTTTTATTGTATTATAAAACATAATCATATATCTTTTGATGAAATAAAACAAATAATTTGATAAAGAGAGCTACACACAATCATAAATATCCATGAATTGTAATTGTTCTGACACATTTTGTAACTCACAAATTGAAAAAAAATTATCACTTTCTCCACATGATAATATTAGAATGCCTGCACCAAACCTACAAATGGATTATTTACATGTTTCTTCTATATTTATGCACAATTCAAATAGAGTACCACAGCTGAGCTGGTATATAACTACAGCGCAGAAATTATGCACCTAAAATATCAAACCAAAATAAATTATTTACAGTTTTATTTTATTACTTATGTGCATCGGATAGTATTCAGCACATTGTTATCAAGTATGTTCGATGGCAATGCCTCCTGCTTGTTGGAGGATATGGTTATAGGAAGAAAAGGGGTTCATGGGTTTCCAAAGTCTCTATCATTTGATTTAAAGTGATCTGCTTGGATAAGTATCTAAATCCTGGTTGAATAACTCAGATTCTAAAAGATTTTTTTTATGGAAGAATTGCTTATGAGATTTAATTTTTTCCCATTGCCAAGTACAGTCTCTATACCAAAGCAGTCATGGGCACGTCTCAAAACTGCAATAGAAAAAGCAAAAATAAAACCTTTTTCTCTGTCGTGGAGGAGGTGCCTCACTGACTTGGTGACTTTCAGCAGTCCGAGAACTTCTGTGCACATTCCTTTCCCAGTCGTTGTCAGGTAGGATACAGTTTGGCCAAGGGACATTTTCAATGTAATGTAAGCACAGAGGAGGTACGGCGACTTGGAAACACCCATTCCTTGACTTATGGTGAGGAACTTATGGTAAGTCCACACTTGTGCACAGAACTATGAGGACACCATGCAGAACAGATTGTTTCCTAATACCTCCACTCTCTGTAACAAAGGTTAGAATACATCCTCTTTAAAACAAAAACCAAAACAAAACAACAACAACCCCCCCCAAAAAACCCACAAAAACAAACAAACAAACAACCAAACAAACAAACAAACAAAAAAGGACAAGAGTTTATGCCTTTGGGATCAGTAAGAAGAAAAATTAAACCATAATAGAAACAAGTGCTTGGACATTTTCTATGTCATGCTAGAAGAAAAAACCCCAAAGTTTTATCTCTGTATGTTCCAGTTTACCAAACTGTCTCTCTAAATAACCTATTTAGTTGAAGGAGACACAAAAGAGTGATAACAGTGAATGCAGATATTGTGAATTCCACTGGGATTTAAGAAGCAGAAGCATTGATTTCATTCTTGTAAAAGCTGGATTCTCTATATGCTGATTGCACATTCATTGCTTAATCTTTATATGTTTAAAGTATGAAAAAAACATGACCTGAAATTTCTTCTGTAAATTGTTGAACATTTGCAACAGACAAGAAAATCACAGTTAGAATTCTGCTAACACTACCATAAAAAAAAAAAAAAAAAAAAAAAAAAAAAAAAAAAAAAAAAAAAAAAAAAAAAAAAAAAAAAAAAAAAAAAAAAAAAAAAAAAAAAAAAAAATTGAAGCCACAGCAGGAAATTACATGTAAGTACCTGAGATCTCACCAGAATGCAAGAGCATGTTTTGTACTAGAAGATGTTATACTGCCTGTAAAGTCAAACTTTAGAATAAGATCTTGGGCTGACTAAAAGCTTTGCAATAATTATTATAAAATTCTCTCTTTTTATAAAGAAGAATACACACTTTCAACTGGATTTCCTGACAAATATTGCCTATGAACAACCAAATTGGTAATTAGGTTGAAATAAATAGCGGTTTTTAGGGTTTTTTTCTGCTTGTTGCACAAAGGACTGTCATGGTGCAAGATCCCAGTTTTTGTTCTTTCTGGACAAATGGAGGCTTGAGGTGAAATGAAAGCACAAGCAGTTCCATTTAATTAGCTATACATTTTTGATGGAAAAGAATGAACCTCCCTACAACTGCTGTGTTTCTTTCAGTAGCAGGTTGCCAAGACTAACAAGCTTCAGTATTAGCTGCAATAGCTTCAAACTTAGATCACACATATAAGAGCTGATGAAAATCTATGTGCAAATGTTTATTCGTGTACAAAGCTCCAAAGTGTATTTTTGTTGTTGCTGATTACCAGAATTAGTATTAATTTTTTAATACTAAAAGTCCAGGTTTGTTACAAGATATTTGCATATATGTAAGTCAAAGTATTGTAGTAAAACTTGAATGTGTTATTGTAAAATGAAAAACAGCAGATGAAGCTATGAAAGAAGAATTCTCCGTATTTTGCATGTTGTTTACATTGTGAGGATGCATCCCCGTTATTCTACTGCAATCTCTGTGTCCATGAGATGGGTCCCTGTTATAATTATTCTCATCACTAGCATGAGCAAGATGTAAGTGGCATTTTCCATATTGTACAGCTGGGAACCTGTTGGTCTGGGTCGCCTGGTAAAGCTGCTGCAGTTCAGGGCCTTGTGCACCTATAACCCAAGTCTTGAGTTATGGGCAGTTCATCCATGTTGCCTCTGCCCTCCTTCCTCTGCAGGGGGGGAGACTAGTCACTCTTCCCTTGCTCCTGCATCATGTACCTCCCATGGGAGACAGTCTTTCCCGAACTTCAGCTACAGTTCTTCACAAACTGCTCCAGCATTGGTCCCTTACATGGGGTGCAGTCCTTCAGGAACAGGCTACTACAATGTGGAACCCCTACAGGTTCACGTGTCCTGGTGGGAGACCTGTCCAGTGTGGACTCTGCTCTCCCTAGGTCTACAGGTCCTGCCAGAAGCCTGCTCCAGTGTGTGCTTCCCATGGGATCACAGCCTCCTTTGGGCACTGACCAGCTCCAGCTCCGAGTCTTTTAGGGGCTGCGTGTGTATCTCTGCTCTGCTATGAACCTCCATGGGCACAGCTGTATCACCATGTCTGTCACCATGGACTGCAGGGGAATCTCAGGGGAATCTCTGGTTTGACACCTGGAGCAATCACTCTGCTCCCTTCTCCTCTGACCTTGGTATATGCAAAATTCTTTCTCTTTGTCTTGGTTTGAAAAGACAGGTGTCTGCTAAGGAGAGGCAGGCCTCTCCAGGAAATGAGGAATTCAAATCCTTCTCTCCGTGTTATTATATTTTGGAAGATTAAGAAAAAACCCAAAACTTTTCAGTCAGAGCTATGGGGAAAAGGAATAACAGTCTTTTACTAGTAAATATAACAGGACAGACAAAAAAACTAACAGCAATTATAACAATAGTAGAACAGAATCAAGAACCCCGAGGGCAAACGGTGGAAGCTCCGGCGCTGATGGCTGGAAGCCGGGCGTGGTGGATTGTCCTCCGCAGGCACGGGGTGTCCTCGGCAGGCAGAGGTGGCAGTGCCGGAGAAGCCGCAGCAGCTGGACCCAGGCTCACCCAAAATCCAGCTGGACAGTGAAGAAAACTTCGAATTCCTGGGTGCTCCAACGGATGGTAGAATTCCCAGGGCCAGACCCCTCCGTTACCCGTGGACTCCAGCAGCCAGCCATGGCCCGATCGGTGCTCCCCGCGGAAGGAGAGCCGCGAGATCCCCCAACCCTCAGCTCTCTCCGGGAGCTTTTCTCCCTCCCCCAAAACTAAGTTATCAGTTCTTTTGTCCAGGTTAAGCATTCAGCACTTAGTCTCCTAGCAACTTGGGAGGGGGAAAAAATTCTACAGTAAACTTAACCCTCAACATTATCCACCCTGAATTTTTTCCCACACCAACATATTATATTGAATTTAAACTTTTAAATAACATACATATATATACATGTGAATATAAATACAGACACAGTCACAGTGTTCACCAAAAAACAAGGTCTCCTTGAGGTATGCAGCGGCTCTCTCTATCCTTTTGCATCACCCACCATGTGCAGCCAGGTCCCTGAGCAAAAACAACCCCGGGAGCGGGATTGTCTTTGCTGGAGGCAGAATTAATCCAAACAGTTTTTCCCAGCATACCTCTCATGTGTACTACCGGAACTTTATCTCCATCTCTTGTTCTCAGGGGCTCAGATTGGGTGGGGCCTGCTCGGTTGGTGGAACTTCGAGTGTCCACTAACTAGGTGGCTTTTGCTAAATTATTCTCCCAGTTCTTAAAAGTCCCTCTACCCAGTGCCTTCAAGGTGGTTTTAAGCAGGCCATTGCATCGTTCAACCTTCCCGGCTGCTGGCGCATGATAAGGAATATGGTACACCCACTCAATGCCATGTTCTCTAGCCCAGGTGTTTATAAGGCTGTTCTTGAAATGAGTCCCATTGTCAGACTAAATCCTCTCAGGGGTACCATGTCTCCACAGGATTTGCTTTTCAAGGCCCAGGATGCTGTTCCGGGCAGTAGCATGGGACGCAGGGAGGTCTCCAGCCATCCAGTGGTGGCTTCCACCATGGTCAGCACATAGCGCTTGCCTTGGCGGGTTTGGGGAAGGGTGATGTAGTCAATCTGCCAGGCTTCCCCGTACTTATACTTGGACCATCGCCCACCATACCATAGCGGCTTCACCCGCTTGGCCTGCTTGATGGCAGCACACATCTCACAGTCATGGATAACCTGAGAAATACTGTCCATGGTTAGATCCACCCCTCGGTCTCGTGCCTACTTATAGGTGGCATCTCTACCCTGGTGACCTGAGGCATCATGGGCCCATCGAGCTAGGAACAACTCTCCCTTGTGTTGCCAATCTAAGTCTATCTTTGACACTTCTATCTTTGCAGCTTGATCTACCTGCTCGTTCTTCCGGTGCTCCTTGTTAGCCCGACTCTTGGGGACATGGGCATCTACATGGCGGACTTTTACAGGTAGCTTCTCTACCTGAGTGGCAATGTCCTTCCACTCATCTGCAGCCTAGATTGGCTTTCCCTTACGCTGCTAGTTGGCCTTTTTCCACCTGTCTAGCCAGCCCCACAGAGCATTGGCTACCATCCACGAATTAGTGTAGAGGTAGAGCTTTGGCTACTTCTCTCTTTTAGCAATGTCCAGGGCCAGTTGAACAGCTTTGAGTTCAGCAAGCTGGCTTGACCCACCTTCTCCTTCAGTGGCTTGTGCAACCTGTCGTGTGGGGCTCCATACAGCTGCTTTCCACTTCCGGTTCATCCCTACGACACGACAGGAACCGTCAGTGAAAAGAGCATAGCATGTTTCTTCTGCTGGCGGTTGTATGGAGGACCCTCTTCGGCACGTGTCACTTGTTCCTGCTCCTCTTCATCTGTGAGACCAAAGTTCTCACCTTCTGGCCAGTTTATAACTATCTCTAAAATCCCAGGGCGATTTGGGTTTCCAATGCGGGTGCGCTGAGTGATGAGGGCAATCCATTTGCTCCACGTGGTGTCGGTGGCATGATGGGTGGAGGGAACCTTTCCTTTAAACATCCACCCCAGCACCGGTAGTCGGGGTGCCAGGAGGAGTTGTGCTTCTGTGCCAATCACCGCTGAGGCAGCTTGAACTCCTTCATAGGTGGCCAAGATTTCCTTCTCTGTTGGAGTGTAGTTGGCTTCGGACCCTCTGTAGCTTCGGCTCCAGAATCTCAGTGGTCGGCCTCGAGTCTCCCCAGGCACCTTCTGCCAAAGGCTCTAGGACAGGCCATTGTTCCCGGCTGCTGAGTAGAGCACGTTCTTCACATCTGGTCCCGTCCTGACTGGGCCAAGGGCTACTGCATGAGCGATCTCCTGCTTGATCTGGGCAAAGGCTTGTTGCTGTTCAGGGCCCCAGTGGAAATCGTTCTTCTTGCGGGTGACCAGGTAGAGAGGGCTCACAATCTGCCTGTACTCAGGAATGTGCATCCTCCAGAATCCTATAGCGCCTAGGAAAGCTTGTGTCTCCTTTTTGCTGGTTGGTGGGGATATTGCAGTGATCTTATTGATGACCTCAGTGGGAATCTGCCGCCGTCCATCTTTCCACTTTACTCCCAGGAACTGGATCTCTCGGGCAGGTCCCTTGACCTTGTCTGCTTGATGGCAAAACTAGCTTTTAGGAGAATGTGGATGATCTTCTCTCCTTTCTCAAACACTTCCATTGCTGTGTTCCCCCCCACAATGATGTCATCGATGTACTGTAGGTTCTTCCGGAGCCTCACCCTTTTCCAGTGCAGCCTGGATCAGTCCATGGCAGATGGTGGGGCTGTGTTTCCACCCCTGGGGCAGTCGGTTCCAGGTGTACTGCATGCCCCTCCAGGTGAAAGCAAACTGAGGCTTGCATTCTGCAGCTAGAGGAATGGAGAAAAAGGCATTAGCAATGTCAATTGTGGCGTACCATTTTGCTGCCTTGGACTCCAGCTCGTACTGGAGTTCCAGCATGTCCGGCACAGCAGCGCTCAATGGTGGAGTCACTTCGTTCAAGGCACGGTAGACCACAGTCAGTCTCCATTCTCCGTCAGACTTGCGCACAGGCCAGATGGGGCTGTTGAAGGGTGAGTGGGTTTTGCTGACCACCCCTTGGCTCTCCAGCTCCCGAATCATCTTGTGGATGGGAATCACGGCATCTCGATTTGTCCGATACTGTCGGCGGTGCACCGTCGAGGTGGCAACTGGAACTCGTTGCTCTTCTACCTTTAAGAGTCTGCCTGCAGATGGGTTCTCTGACAGTCCAGGCAAGCTATTCAATTTCTTAATGCCCTCTGCCTCCACAGCTGCTATTCCAAAAGCCCACCTGAGTCCCTTAGAGTCTTTGTAATAGCCATTCCGGAGGAAGTCTACGCTCAAAATACACGGGGCCCCTGAGCCAGTCACAATTGGATGTTTCTGCCACTCCTTCCCGGTCAGGCTCACCTCGGCTTCCAACAGAGTCAATTCCTGTGATCCCCCCGTCACCCTGGCAATGGAAATAGGTTGTGTCCCCACATATTCCGATGGTATCAGGGTACACTGAGAACCAGTATCAACTAAAGCTTCATATTTTTGTGGCTCTGATGTGCCAGGCCATTGGATCCACACTGTCCAATAGACCCGGTCTTCCCGTGCCTCTCCCTGACTAGAGGCAGGGCCCCTCTAGCACCGGTCATTATTCCCTTCCTGGCCATACATGGTAGAGGTTCCTTCACAGGGATCTGACATATTATCCTCACTTCTATAATACCTGGCAGCCTGGTCATGCGATGTCGAGGCTACCTTCATTTTAGTGGGACCCCCTCGGTTAGTGTTTCTCTCCTTGAGCTCACGCACCCGTGCTGCCAGGGCAGAAGTGGGTTTCCCATCCCACCTTCCCATGTCTTCCCCATGGTCACGCAGAAAGTACCACAGGTCAGCTCGTGGGGTGTACCCTCTCTCTCTAGCTGGGGGCTGTTGAGCTCTGACTCTGGGGCCTGTAACTCGCACCGGTGCCGCATGGGAACTGTTCTTCCTCATCTCCTCCCTCATCTCCCTCATCTCCTCTCTGAGTTCCTTAGCCAGGGCAGAGACCTAAGCCTGCATTGGGCCACTGATCATACTCTCATAATTTCTGAGCTTGTTGGCTACAGAACCCACTGTCTCTCGGTTGTTATCAGGATGAACTGTTGCAATGTATGTGGCGTATTGAGATGGTCCCAGAGTTGCCAGATTCCACAGCATTTGCCCTGTGCACCTGACTTTGTCAGGGTCATTATCATGCTGTCCACCCCTCCCAAAGAGTACCTCCAATACTGCCACTTCTCTCAGCTGTTGGATCTCTTCCTCAAGGGTCTTTCAGCGCATTCTATGATGGTGCTCCTGCATTCTGTCTCTGTGGACAAACCTCTCCCGTACACTCATTAAAAGCCGCTTTCAAAGGGAAAGGGGCTCTGGCTCCTTTACGAATACCTGATTCACACCTGAGTCCTGGGTCAAGGGTCCCAAATTCTTTGCCTCACTACTATCTAGTTGCACGCCTGTACCTATAAGGTCCCAGACTCGAACTAACTAGGTTGTATAAGCCTCACGTCCCCGCCGTGCAAGATCTTTTTGCAGATTACGCAGACTTTCATATGTCAGGGACTCAGTGATGATCTCAACTTCTGACTCCTCTGCGGGTTGTGAGGGCCCTCCTTTCTTATCCTTGTTGCCTGGGTGCTCTGATTTTACCTTATACTTCTTTGTTTCCATAGGGGCAACTGCTGCTGGCTGTGGCTGCCCCTGTGGTTCAGCTGGAACCTGGATGGTTGTAACGTCTGTGGGTTCTGCTGCTGCACCATCAGACTCTCCTTTGTCGGGGCAGGGGGAGGGTTTCCCAGCAGCTGGGGCTAAAGAGGCTACTACAGGGGAAATGTGCTCCCTCAGCATCTCACCTATCTCCTTCACCAAATCTGGGTGGTTTATTCCTGAGGCAGGCTGTGGGGCAGGGTCAGGCTGTGGGACAGTGTCAGGCTGTGGGATGGGCTCAGGCTGTGGGACGGGCTCAGGCTGTGGGATGGGGTCAGGCTGTGGGGCAGGGTCAGGCTGTGGGACGGGCTCAGGCTGTGGGGCAGGGTCAGGCTGTGGGGCAGGGTCAGGTTGTGGGATGGGCTCAGGCTGTGGGGCAGGGTCAGGCTGTGGGGCAGGGTCAGGCTGTGGGATGGGCTCAGGCTGTAGGACGGGCTCAGGCTGTGGGGCAGGGTCAGGCTGTGGGGCAGTATCCTTATTCTCTAGGGTAGGTATCAGGGTGGTTATCCAGGTCAGTCTCCCCTTATCTCTAAATGCTAAACAGAACAGGCATACCAGCAACACTAGCCACTGTATGATGTAATTAACATTCAGAGATTTGAACCCTTCAAAGACTGGTGGGGCAGGCCCAAAGAGCTGGGTGAAGGGTTGTGAAAAAATTTCCCCCGGTGTCATTTCTTCACAGTAGGTACCATTGTTAAAGTAACCCCAGAAACACAGTTAGTGTATGATAGCCCTGAATCTATGTCCCTGCCTTCCAGAGGAAATTAAAAATCCACGATTTCCTCACTTCGTTAACCCATATAGCAAAATGGATGACAGCCACAGTAACCTTAGTTACAGGGCCCATGTTTAGAAAAGGGCCTGCAAATGGGAGAAATACGGTCACCACCACATGCCACTCAAACTAGGTTAAGCCAGACCACATGATATCCAGTACACAACAATGTAGGCACTTAAGAACTGTTATTCCTTTTTCTCTCAAAGCCCCACGATATGGGCACCAAATTCTGTCTTGGTTTGAAAAGACAGGTGTCTGCTAAGGAGAGGCAGGCCTCTCTAGGAAATGAGGAATTCAAATCCTTCTCTCTGTGTTATTATATTTTGGAAGATTAAAAAAAACCCAAAACTTTTCAGTCAGAGCTATGGGGAAAAGGAATAACAGTCTTTTACTAGTAAATATAACAGGACAGACAAAAAAACCAACAGCAATTATAACAATAGTAGAACAGAACCAAGAACCCCGAGGGCACACGGTGGAAGCTCCGGCGCTGATGGCTGGAAGCCGGGCGCGGTGGACTGTCCTCCGCAGGCAGGGGGTGTCCTCGGCAGGCAGAGGTGGCAGTGCCGGAGAAGCCGCAGCAGCTGGACCCAGGCTCACTCAAAATCCAGCAGGACAGTGAAGAAAACTTCGAATTCCTGGGTGCTCCAACGGATGGTAGAATTCCCAGGGCCAGACCCCTCCGTTACCCGTGGACTCCAGCAGCCAGCCGTGGCCCAATCGGTGCTCCCCGCGGAAGAAGAGAGCCGCGAGATCCCCCCACCCTCAGCTCTCTCCGGGAGCTTTTCTCCCTCCCCCAAAACTAAGTTATCCGTTCTTTTGTCCAGGTTAAGCACTCAGCACTTAGTCTCCTAGCAACTTGGGAGGGGGGAAAAAATTCTACAGTAAACTTAACCCTCAACACTCTTACATGATCTCATGACTCTCTTCTCTGTCCACAGTTTGCTTCTGTACCATAACTTTATTTCATTCTTAAACTTGCTATCCAGCTGGTGCTGCCACTGTCACTGGTGGGCTCAACCTAGCCCAGCAGTGCCTTGGAGCCAGCTGGCACTAGCTGTATTGGACATGTGGGGAGCTTCCAGCAGCTTCGAACAAAAGCCACCCCTGTAAAGTTCCTGCTACCAAGACCCTGCCATGCAAATCACAGAATCACAGAGTCAATTACGTAAAAGCAGGTGGAGGGCTTGCATTGAGGGCCATTCAGGAACGGGAGGTGGAGCTTCCTTTGTTCCTGAGTGACTCATCATAAAAGCAGGTGGAGGGCTTGCATTGAGGGCTATTCAGGAACGGGAGGTGGAGCTTCCTTTGTTCCTGAGTGACTCATCATAAGAGACCACTGGGGAGCGCGGCGAACAGGAGCAGGCAAACAGGGTCACAGCGCAGGGTCACAGCAGTTTGCGCAGCAGTTCGCGCAGGCAGGGCAAGCAGGCAGGGCTGCAGGTTCTTGCTTGTTTGGTGTAGTGTTTATATTGGTTTATTAATCTTGGGCTTTCTCCTAAACAATGGTTTCAACCCGGTCAAAATCTGTGGTTGGTACAGGTGTATGTGACCAAGTAGAGCCCTCCAAAAAGGATGTGTCTGTACAGACCCATTCCTGCCCGGAGTGTTTGAGCTTGTCAGTGGCTTCAGGGGATGTTGTGGAGAAGGCCTGCCTACAGTGTGAACAAGTGAATGACCTCCTTTCGCTAGTGGCTGAGCTTAGGGAGGAAGTTGAAAGATTAAGAAGTATCAGAGATAGTGAAAGGGAAATAGACTGGTGGAGTTCAGCCCTTACATCCTTCAGGGAGGCCCACCAGGAGTCAGAGGACCCATATGCCTCTCACTCTCAGGCAATAGAGGGGCACCTGGTAGATGAAGGGGAATGGGAACGGGTCCCTGCTCGGGGTGGTAATAACAATAATCCCTCCTTCCCTCCATCCCCTAGCCAGGTGCCACTTCAGAATAGGTATGAGGCCCTGGATCTAGAGAGCCAGACAGATAATTTAGAAGAAAATTATCTGCCCAGTGAGACTTCCAATTACGACTCGTCTTAAAAATGGATTATTACCTCTAACATCAAGAAAAAAAGAAGGGTGATCGTAGTGGGTGATTCCCTTCTGAGGGGGACAGAAGGCCCGATATGTCGACCTGACCCATCCCACAGGGAGGTCTGCTGCCTCCCTGGAGTCCAGGTACGAAACATTACTGAGAGACTTCCTAGGCTGATTCGGCCCTCTGATTATTACCCACTGCTGATACTCCAGGCTGGCAGTGATCAGATTGAAAAGAGGGGTGTCAAGGCGATTAAAAGGGAGTTTAGGGCACTGGGTCAAGAGGTTGATAGGACAGGTATACAAGTAGTGTTCTGCTCAGTTCCTTTGGTGGCAGAGAAAAATGATGAAAGAAATAGGAGAACCCACATCTTTAACAAATGGCTCAAGGGTTGGTGTTATCGGCAAAATTTTGGATTCTTTGATCATGGAGCAACCTTTATGGCACCTGCTCTACTGGAATCAGATGGGATACACCTCTCTGTTAAGGGCAGGAGGTTTTTAGCCAATGAACTGGCAGACCTTATTGAGAGGGCTTTAAACTAGGTTTGAAGGGGGAAGGGGATGCATCTGGGCTGTGTGGAAGCAGGCCCAAGGATGATAAGACTGTGTTAAGGGAGAAATCAGTAGCCCAGCTAAGGTGCATGTATACCAATGCATACAGCGTGGGCAACAAACAGGCAGAGCTAGAGGCCATGGTGCATCAGAGGAACTATGATATTGTTGCCATCACAGAAACGTGGTGGGATGACTCACATAGTTGGAGCACTGCACTAGATGGCTACAAGCTCTTCAGAAGAGACAGAAAAGGGAGAAGAGGTGGAGGGGTGGCCCTTTATATTAGGGGAGTTTTGGATGTCACAGGTATTGAAACTAATGATGATGAAGTAGAGTCCCTATGGGTAAAAATTAAGGGGAAAGCCAACAAGGCTGACATCCTCCTGGGAGTCTGCTATCGTCCACCCAATCAGGATGAAGAGGTGGACAACTTATTCTATAAGCAACTGAACAATGTTTCAGGATCATCAGCCCTTGTTCTTGTAGGTGACTTCAACCTACCAGACATCTGCTGGGAACTTAATACAGCAGAAAAACAGCAATCTAGAAAGTTTTTAGAGTGTGTGGAGGATAACTTTTTGTCACAACTGGTGAGCAAACCCACCAGGGGAGGGACTGTGTTAGACCTATTGTTCACAAATAGAGATGGACTGGTGGGTGATGTGGAGATTGGAGGCCGCTTGGGGCACAGTGATCATGAAATTATAGAATACTTGATAATTGGTGAAATAAGGAGAAATATCAATAAGATCTCTACACTGGACTTCCGGAGGGCAGACTTCGGCCTATTTAAGAGACTTATTCAGAGAGTTCCTTGGGAAACAGTCCTTGAAAACAAAGGAGTCCAGGAGAGATGGGTGTGCTTCAAGACGGAAATCTTGAGGGCACAGGAACAGACTGTCCCTGTGTGCCGAAAGATGAGTCGACGAGGCAAACGTCCAGTCTGGATGAGCAATGAGGTTTTGAAGGAACTTAGAAATAAAAAAAAGATGTATCATCTTTTTAAGGAGGGACTGATTTCTCAGGAAGTATTTAAGGGAGCTGCTAGGGCATGTAGAAAAAAAATCAGGGAGGCCAAAGCCCAGTTTGAACTTAACTTGGCAACTTCTGTTAAAAACAATAAAAAAAGTTTTTACAAATATATCAATGATAAAAGGAAGGGTATAACCAACCTTGGTTACTTATTGGATGAGGCAGGCAACTTAGTAACTAAAGATGAGGAAAAAGCGGAAATGCTTAATGCCTTCTTTGCCTCAGTCTTTATTGGTAGGACAGCTTATCCTCAAGACAACTGTCCTCAGGGGTTGGTAGGTGGTGCCAGGGATCAGAATGGTCCTCTTGTTATCCAAGAGAAGGCAGTCAGAGAACTGCTGGGACACTTGGATATTTATAAATCAATGGGACCAGATGGGATCCACCCGAGGGTGATGAGGGAGCTGGCAGATGAGCTTGCGAAGCCGCTCTCCATCATTTATCAGGAGTCGTGGCTCACTGGCGAGGTTCCAGGTGATTGGAAACTGGCCAATGTGAGACCCGTTTACAAAAAGGTAGGAAGGAGGATCCTGGTAATTACAGGCCAGTTAGCCTGACCTCAGTACCAGGTAAGATAATGGAGCAGTTCATACTGAGTGCTATCACACAGCACTTACAAGATGGCCAGGGTATCAGACCCAGTCAACACGGGTTTACAGAGGGTAGGTCATGTCTGACCAACCTGGTCTCCTTCTATGACCAGGTAACTCGTCTGGTAGATGCAGGAAACGCTGTGGATGTTGTCTATTTAGACTTCACAAGGCCTTTGACACTGTCTCCCACAGCATACTCCTAGATAAGCTGGCAGCCCGCGGCTTGGACAGGAGCTCTCTTTGCTGGGTTAGGAACTGGCTGGATGGCCGGGCCCAGAGAGTGGTGGTGAATGGTGCTGCATCCAGCTGGCGACCAGTCACCAGTGGTGTCCCTCAGGGGTCTGTATTGGGACCAGTTCTATTTAATATTTTTATAGACGACATGGATGAGGGCATTGAGTCCTTCATTAGTAAATTTGCAGACGACACTAAGCTGGGAGCTTGTGTTGATCCATTGGAAGGGAGGAGGGCTCTGCAGAGAGACCTAGATCGGTTGGATGAATGGGCAGAGTCCAACAGCATGAAGTTTAATAAGTCTAAGTGTCGAGTTCTACATTTTGGCCACAAAAATCCCCTACAGCGTTACAGGCTGGGGACAGTGTGGCTGGACAGTGTTCAGGCGGAAAGGGACCTGGGGGTGCTGGTCGACAGCCGGTTGGATATGAGCCAGCAATGTGCCTTGGTGGTCAAGAAGGCCAATGGCATCCTGGCCTTCATTAGGAATTGTGTGACCAGCAGGAGCAGGGAGGGCATTCTTCCCCTGTACTCGGCACTGGTGAGACCACATCTTGAGTACTGTGTCCAGTTCTGGGCCCCTCAGTTTAGGAAGGATATTGAGATGTTTGAGTGTGTCCAGAGGAGGGCAACGAGGCTGGTGAGGGGCTTGGAACACAAGCCCTATGAGGAACATTTGAAGGAGCTGGGGTTGTTTAGTCTGGAGAAGAGGAGGCTTAGAGGTGACCTTATTACTCTCTACAACTTCCTGAAGGGAGGTTGTAGACACGTGGGGGTCGGTCTCTTCCACCGGGCAGCAACTGACAGAACAAGGGGACACAGTCTCAAGCTACGTCAGGGAAGGTACAGGTTAGATATTAGGAAAAAAAATTTCACTGAAAGAATAATAAAGCACTGGAATTGTCTTCCCAGGGAGGTGGTGGAGTCACCATCTCTGGGTGTGTTTAAAAAAAGACTGGACATGGCACTTAGTGCTATAGTCTAGTTGAGGTGTTAAGGCATAGGTTGGACTTGATGATCTTAGAGGTCTCTTCCAACCTCATTATTCTGTGATTCTGTTAGAAAAGACCTCTCAGATCATCAAGTACAGCCTGTGAGCAATCACCACCTTGACATCTAGACCATGGCACTGAGTGCCACGCCAAGTCTTTTTTTAAACACTTCTAGGGACAGTGACCTCCCTATTGCTGATACAGACCAGGATGCTGTTGGCCTTCTGGGACACCTGAGAAGAGCTGGCTCATATTCACCTGCTGTTGATCATGCCCCTTTTCTGCTGGGCTGTTTCCAGCCACTCTGACCTGAGCCTGTAGTGCTGCATTGGGTTGTTATGATGGAAATGTAGGACTTGGCATTTAACCTTGTTGAATGTCACATGGCAGGTCTCAGCCCATTGACCCAGCCCATCCACGTCCCTCTGCAGACCCCTCCTATCCTCCAGCAGATCAACACTCCCACCCAGCTTGGTGTAATCTGCAAATTTTCTGATGGTAGACTTAATCCTTTCATCTAGGTAATCAATAAAGATATTAAATGGGACTGTGCCCAATAAACAGGACTGTGCCCCTGTGGGACACAATTAGCGACCAAACACTAACTGCATGACATAGTAGTTTGGAAACTGTACATTGGAAAGTGGAAAAACAAGCCAGAATTCCTTTGATATGAATGTCTGTGTCCACCAGTTGACTAGAAAGGGTCCTTTGCTCTCTCTTCCTGGTCTTACAGATCTTGGAGGTTTTGGCCTGTCAGTGGCCTAATTTCCTTAGGACAGGCAGACAGTGTCTCTAAACATGTTATTCTGCTCCACGTGGACAGCAAAATCTCCTGGCCAAAGGAAATGGCTGCAATGGGAATGGGATGATGCACTCCACTTATCTCTTAATGATGCTTTAACCAATTAGGTACCCTTTTACTGTACAGATACTCTGCTATAGTGAGTGCTGCCGAGGCTCCAAGGATGCTGAGCTTTTCCAGAGGTTAGACAGCTCTCCATTTTATCTCCAGATGGTAATACAGACCGGCAGAAACTGAAAATTTACTTTTGAATACTGGGGGGGATTTTCTGTATAATCACTTACTTGCATTAGACATCCAAGAAAATTTTTGGGGAAAATGGAAAAATGAGTAGTGGATTAACATATAAAACACAAATGTTCTTATTCACTTCCTAGAATGAAGAAAATTTTTTTGCTAAGATGTATTGTAAGTGTCAAATCAGGTACACCCTAGAGTGGAAGAAAAAAAGGTTTGAAAAGCTGGCTATGCTTTCTCTGATCCATCCTCTACCTGCATATAATAAGAAAATGACAGAAAATAAAATTCTTCCACATTCTCCATCAAAAGGAACTTGGCAGCTGTTGCTGAAAGGTATTTTGGAGCCAATTAGATCAACATTTTCATTTAGAAAGAGCAAAGTATATGTCAGATAATGACAAAAATATCTATTTTTGACCTTATATTTACAACTTTGTGCCAAGTTATGAATACGACATACCTAATAGCTTTTTGTACTAGACTTGGAATGATTCCCAAGAAAGGTCAGTTTCTGACCTTGCCACAACAGTGTGTCTCTGCTGACTTCAGTAAAATTATTCCTCGTTTACACCGACAAGTGAGGACAGAATCAAGACACCATTTTAAGTGAAAATGAGCTACAAGAAATACTGTAAAAACTAGCTGTCTCAGTGACAGGTTTGATGATACTCCAAGGTATTGCAGGCAGAGTATCTGAAGCCATCTTATGTGACTGGTTTGGGGATCATAAAATGAAATGTTCATTATCATACTCCAGATGAGGAGCCTAATAAAATACAGAGTGGCAAAACTAGTTTTGTAAATAGCTTGTTGCCTCAACTAAGCTAGCTGCATCAAGCTTTGGCTTAGGAAACATGAACCAGAGGTGCAATATGTGGTATTTAAAGAAATAGATTGAAGAATGGTCAAGCTCTCATCAATGAGAGCAGACACACCTACGAGAGGAAAAACAATATATGAGGAGCTCAGACAGGGGTGCAAGAATCCTAAATTTCCTCTGCACCGCATCTGCTGCTAAGTCTCCTGGCATGGGCTGTTGGCCCCAGTGTACCACAATGCTGATGGCACCCTGGTACTGCCAATCCATGGGTACCTGGAAAACTAGGGGTGAAGCTAAATTCTTGTCATTCTTACAGAAGCATATATTCCCTATCTGAGGACGACTAGAACAGAAGATATTCCCTATCTGAGGATGACTAGAACAGAAAAAAATTTCAATATTAGCCTGAGATTTTGCAGTAGCACAGACCAGAACAGGGTGTATTTTCTCCCACTACTGGCTCTCCAGTATTCCGATTAGGTCCTATTAAAATACTTATGATAGGAACTCTTGTCACAAAACCATGTCACAAGAAGAACTTAGTCACAACATCACAAGTCTTTGTGTCACACTGTACCTAACAAATGATTTTCACCATATGAATCCTCACATTTCTATGCTAAACAAAAGTCATTTGCAGATGAGCATTTCTTCTGTGTTGAGAAAAAAAAAATCAGAGACTTGGTAAAATGGAAATGCTCAGAGCAGATAATTTTTATAAAAAAGTGAATAGCAAAACCACTGCAACAGCTGTAGTACTGTTTTGCAAGACATCTACAAAAAGAAAATAAGCTGAAAATGAGAAAATCTTGTTCAAGATAAATAAAGGCTTCATGTGTGTACAACTGAGAATTGTTTCCAGAGTTTACAAGGAAAACATCTGACAGTAATTCTTCCTCAAATAGTCTGTCATCTATCTATTAAAATCTTAGAATATAATTAAAGGTTAAAAAATATTACTTTATGCTACATGGTTAAAATTACACCATCTCTGGCAAAGGTTGTAATCACAAAATTATCTATTCAATTATCATATGCATTTATCCAATGATATTTATCTCCACATATTGATCTCCTATTAATATCTATGCTCTAATAAGATGAAGAATATTATGAAATATTTCAATTTGAATCTTATGTTATTTTTAGGTTTTGTTCAAAAAAGGTGACACTTACCATGTGGAATAACATGTCAAAAATGTGGGATGTTTAAATTTGTGGTTTGTGAATTTAGTAAAGACGTGAAATAAAGTATATGATACATGATAAAGTCACAAAAAAAAAAAAAAAAAAAAAAAGTGACACCTAATGACAAAATGTAAATGAAACTGAATTGTTTACCGTATACCTGAAGTTGACATCCTGCTGGGATGAGAACCTTATCATGATATAATATGATATGATAATGATATGATATGATATGATACATATTTTCATGACAGAACCTTTTCAGGATAAGCTAGATCTTCAAAAAATAGTTCAGGACACTTTCAAATACTTTTATTGCTCATGAGCCAAATGTGAAAGAGGTTTTCAGATGAAGAAATGAGTTTTCTCTACTACAATTCTGAAAAGGATGGTGCTGGGAAACAAAGCAAAAATTAATTATGGAAAAAACTCCAAATCAACATATATGAAATGCATTTTAATTTGTTGACCAGAAAAACGTTAAATAGAAATGGTTTGGTTTACAGTTGTAGTGGTTACAAAATAGTTACAAATTGTGCTTTGCTTTGGTTTCAAGAAGAAAAGCAGCTTCCTGTCAAGTTCATTAGCTGGATAAGCCTTTATTAAAGTACTGTCCACTTCAGTGGAATACTTGCCTCAAATTCCTATCAATACCTTCTTATCAACTAAATTCCAGAACAGTAAACCATCTAGGGCATTGGTGGTTTCTGTAGCATAGTGGCAAGTTCAAAATTATGTCAGCCCATGTTAAAGCTTGAGGGTTTACAAATACTTTAAGCTAAATGTTGAGATAAAGAGGAACAGATTTATTTTCTTCCTCAGTGATTAGCATTTGATATATGTTAGGTGTTCTCTCCTGAGAGTGTTCTATTTTTTAGTATAACATCTCCAACATCAACAGCTCCAACATCTAACTAAAGATTCTTAGTTTTCCACTAGCTAGAGTAATATTTGCACATGTTGAACCCCTGATTCTGTTCTTAAATTTGCATAAGCTACATTTAGACAAAGCAAATGTTTAAAGAACAAGCAGCACTTCAGCCATAAATTGACAACAAATTCTGCTCTCAATTACAATCAGAATTAATCTCAGTGTCTGTGCATTTGACAGGAGACACAGTCCCTGTTCTATGTTTCTAAATTTGTTTTTGCCGTAGTGCAACTCAATTCCCAGAGAAGTGGCTTCTTGCTTTTGTCTGTATGAGAAAAAACTATGTTGAATGCATTTCATTTTTCCAGGCACACCATTTCAATGTAAAATGTTAGATGGCATATTTTATTAAACATAATTATATTAAAGAATCACATGAGACCTAAGACTGCAAGATTCTAGTTTCTTTCCATGAACAAATATTTTTTGGCATACCTGCTTAGCCAACCCCAACATGTTTTTTCTTTCCTGACTGTATTAATTCCATAATATTAAACAAATAAAACAAGCCAAAACAAACAAACAAATGAAACCAAAAATATAAACAAACAACCTTCCCCCCAAACAACCGACAGTATGGTTATCACTGCAATCTGCTCTCCTTTTCAGTGAAAGGCTTTCTCTGTGACCTTTAAGAAACCAATTACTTTCATGTCTTCCCATCTCTTTTTAATGTAAGCTTTCCCACACTCTGGAATCTCTGTCCTACAATTCTGAAAGAAGATGGATATGTCTGTCCTGCACAGGATGGGCTGTTTCCCCAGGAACTTGTGAGATGCCATCAAACTCCAGATGAGGGTCTGCAACAGACTTCCCAAGAAAATCGGGTCCAGATATGTGTCTTAGTCACAGGTCTCTCATCTCAGGGCTTTTTCTCTATGTCGTCCTTTTCCATATGAAGGATTTATTTTACCTTCTCAGGCTCCTTTTTTGCCTATAATTGTCTAAATAAAACTTGAAGAGCTCACAGTTCAACTGTTCTCATGAACAGAAGCCAGCTGCACTCCCTTCTGCTGCTTATATCTACCCTCCTCATCCTAGGAATTATTCAAAATATTTTGAAATTGTATCATATTTTAAGGGCAAGCAATTGTTATATACTGCTCTTCTTTTTTTTCTATGCCTTGTCACATGGGTCTGAAAAGCATGCTGTGTATCGTCCAGACTTTTTTAGTGATTAATTATGTTGTCGGTATAACTGTACTGCCTGCAGTGGGTCAGTTAAATCCTCTGTGAGTTGCACTAACACCTTAAGATCCTGCGCTTTTTCTTCCGTGCTATACCTACACCATATAATGTTCAATACCCTTTGTCATGCAAAAATTAGTTTTCTCATTTCAGCAGTGTGGCACTTCTGTGCAGCAATTTGATAATGGATATACAAACTAACTACAGAGTGTTGAATATAGCAAAAATACTGGTTTAAGTATTTTACAAAAACAGTTTTTTTAATTGTACTAATTATCAAGACTTTTTTTCATATTATACCAAGTCATTCATGTGTTAACAAGTGTACTCACTTTGTATACTAATTATTGTTTCTGTCTCCTTCTTTTCCTGTTCTCAGAATTTTGAGGCATCAAGTCAGAATACAGAAACCATACTTAAAACTCAGGTCATTAATCATAGATCACAAACAAACTGACGTTGAACAATGCCTAAATTATTGATTTAAAATAGTCCACCCAAACTATTAATCTGATCATTTTCTATAAGACAACCACCACCAACAACAAAAGAAAAAAAAAAAAAAAAAATCAGGCCTGTGGCACAACAAATTTGGGTAAGACAAAGGGCTACATTTTGCTATGCATTTATTTGTGAAGAATGTCAGATATAATAAAAGCCTCATCAAAAAGGATTAGTTTCTTTAAAGGTTTGACTTCTAAAAAATATACAGAATAGTTTAGCTGGAGACCAGCCCTGCAGAAAGAGGGGTTTGGTGTTTTGGGTAAATGGCAATGAGCCAGCAGTGCCCTGGCAGCCAGGAGGTCTCTGGTGTCCTGAGGTGCAACAGGCACAGCATCACAGCTGGGCAAGGGAGGGGATTGTCCTGCTCTGCTCTGACCTGGGGCAGCCTCACCTCCAGTGCTGGGGGTGGTTTTGGGTGCCACAATATAAGGACATCAAACCATTGAAATGTACCCAGGGTACTGCAGCCAAGATAGTAGAAGGCCTCAGGGACAAGACTTAAAAGGAACTGCTAAGGTCACTTGGCTTGTTTAGCTTGGGGAAGAGGACCCTCTTACAAGCTACACCTTGCTCAAGGAGGAACAGCATAGGTGGAGACACTGATCTCCTCTTTCTGCTGATCAGAAATTAGATAGGACTTAGAAAAAAATTCTTTCAAGGGAAGTCCAGATTTGACACTAGTAAATGGTTCTTCACTGAGAACTTGGTTGGCCACGGGAACAGATTCCTATGATAGTGATAGGATGATGCCCTTAGTCATATGGTTTAGTTTTAGGTAGTCCTGAGAGGAGCAGGGAGTTGTACCAGATGATCCTTGTGGTCCCTTTCCAACTGGAGATACTCTATGATTCCATGATTCTGTGATTCTAACATTTAAGGTTATAAGTCAGATTCTTCCATAAACTCTGCAGCCCTCAGTAATTTAATAGCACTTACATATAACCATATATGTATATGTGTACATGCTCCCATTTTGCTTGCACCTAATTATAGACATGTGAGTGATCTCTTGATTTGAATAGCACTAACCACAAATTTATGTATCTGTTTTAAGTGCTGCACTTGGGACTAAACACATAGAAATGAGCAAAAAACCTGCAGTTTCTTTTAGCTCCTGCTGAAGCCAGTAAGATTCTTGCAACTGCTTATGGTGAGAACTGGATCAGATCCAAGCCTGGATGAAGTTCTCAGCATCAGAAAGCCACTGAAAGGTGGAAGGCATTTATAACTAAAAACATATCTGAAGAAAAGTGACATTTTCTGATGTGTAAGCGTGAGATTGTGCGGAATCTGTGACACTGAAGGTCTGTTATCTATAGTCATGTATTATCGAAGGGAAAAATTAGCAAGCACTGTGGGAGTGAGGCCTCTGAGGCTATGTGGAAGAGAGAAAAATCTTCAAAAATGAGGCAATGCATTACATTTAGGAGGCTACCAGAACAAAACAAATCACTTTTCCTTAAATCACGCTGCATTAAAGACGTCTGAGGTGTTTTGTTTCGCTTTCTTTTTTTGCCAACTGAGCAAATTTTCAGCCATTCCTGAATACTTAGCAATACAACACTCAATTATTAAATGCAAAGTCATATTTCTCAAGCATATAACCCTCAGATAAATGCTAGCAGTCCAGAAGATAAAAGTATTTTGCAGCCTGCTCCTTAAGAGCATATCCATGAACAGATTGGATATTACAGTGGGCTTGTTTGCTACATCTTGGCTGCCAGAGATGAACCACATTCTTAGAATTCTTCCTACCATGAGTCAATCTTGAAACAAGAACAAAAAAATTATCTGTATAAGGAATACATAACCAAAAGGTTTCCTTAGACTCTTTTTGGAAAACATCTTTCTCTTATTTACATACTTCCTTCTTCCTTGTCTCATCTGATAATTTTTTATTCAAAGTTTTTTCATCTGGCACTTGAAGTCCCTCAGGGTAAGTGCAATCCATTAGATGAGCTATTTTCCTTTAGCTAAATTACCAAGTAGAAGAAAACGTAGAGTAAATCCTGATTCAGGACTAGTTCAAAATGACTGCAAAGTTGCCTGGAGCTGATGTGCATCATTTGAACTTAGACAGTCCATGCGGGTGAATGGATATCCTACAACAAATTAGCAGTAAAATATTGAACTACAGGTCATTGAGCGTTGTTATTTTTCTATGAAGTAGTTGATTTTTAATACTAGAAATAACTTTGCCCGATTAAAGAATGTTCAACTCAATCAAAGCAGTTCCTCTTACCAGTTTTACATACTCTTTTTACACCAGGAAATTACTTCTAATCCAGTCACAATACACAAATAATTTAGCACCACAATGGCTGCAGAAAGGGCCTAAGTGAAAGCAAATTTAGCATGGCAAATTTAGGAAAATTTTCAAGAAAAGTTCCTATCATTCTTTGCAGAGCGGGGGTCAGAGGAATAAATTTTCTTTCATGTAGTTATAGAAGATATAAAAGTTACTCTTTCCATTTTCCCTGAATAATGGTGTTTACAGTATCAGTTATTATAACTCCAAGTTTCCAGTAAGACTTTGTCTTATCAGATTTCTATGCATGCATAATTATTGAACTACTATGTCAGCTGCGAACCCCAGCTTCACCCTAAAGGTTCTTTGTAGAATATGTTGTCCACAGATTAAATATCAGAACTGGATTAAAAACTTGATTATAATTTCCCCTGTACCTCCAATTTCTTATTTGTGGATATATCTAAATTAAACAATTATCTTATTAAAATAAACAAACAAACAAAACTTTTGTTAGTTTCAACTTTTTTTTTTTTTTTTTTTTTTTTTTTTTAAATGCTGATTTCTACTGTGGTAGATCTAGGAACGTAAGAAAATATTTAGCACTTGAAATTTTAAAAAAGAATGGTCATTTATTTATTTATTTATTTATTTATTTTTCTTGAGACATTTCTCTTGAAGAAGTCTTGCTTGAGCTGAGGCATGTCAGTGAATTTTAAGGCTGGACATGTGCTTGTGAATAACCACACCACATTCCCAGGTGGTAGGGCCTAGCAGAGGCCCAGGCGAAGGAAAAATTTTATTTTAAGCAGGGGAAATGCACAGACAAACACTTGTACTGTGACTCGTAGCTGTTGTTTAGGTTGATACTGACTTTTATAGGTGGAAATGCCATTGCACAAAAACCACCTTTCTCTTACTAAGAAGTCACAGTAATCGTGTTTTTGTTGACTGTACAATAACAGTATATATATTCCTCAGTGTCTTGTACATGCTGTATGCCTTCTTCAATAACATGAACCATCAAATCAGAGTTTATGTAAAATACTGGTATTAGAAAATTCTTCTATTTGTAGCACTACTTACCAAACTTTACTAATGAACCATGCCAAAAATATTTTGCAGCCCAGCCTAGTCCATGCTATGGTAATACTGTATGCCAGAGGTTGGCCTGGTTTCTGGGCCATAGAAGGATGTTACTTTCTTCCCTGTTTCTGTCTCTGCTGTTTTCATGCAGGGTTCCCCAAATAGAGAGTGTGCAGCCAGTCCAGCAGAGAAACTTTAACTTAAGATGGCTCGGCAACGGTGCCCAGTTACGTGATATCTACATAGCTTGCCCTCCAGCTATGAGGTTGTGACCTAAAGCAGTTTTGTGAGGAAACAAATCCTGCCTCTCACATCGCTGCTGTCATGGGGTGAAACAGGAAAAATTACATAAAGAAAACGTATGGATTACATTCTCCTCCAGCACTTGCTTGAGATGAGGAGGAGCTCAGGTGCTTTGGGGTAATATAATTAAGCAAATGTAATCCACATGAATGAAATGTAAATCTCAAAGGGAGTTTATTCAGGATTGTGTTGTCAGTTTTGTGCTAATTTTGTCCCAGCTGGACTTTTAAAGTTTCTCTACAAATACACAAGTACTAGTGTTAAATCCCCACAATGAAATGTAGTGTCTCATAAAGCTCTTGGGAGGTTTGCCAAGCAGCCTCTATGGGTTTATTCTTAAACAGTACAGCTCAATGTCTTACTTAAAAGGGGACACTTAATTCAAATTAACTTTCCTAATATTAAACAGATTTCAGTATGCTGAAATCCAGAATGTTTTTAATGATGCCAACTTTCTGATGCCAGTGTTTTACAATTATTCAGGTATTTATTCAAAGGCACAGAAAGCATTGCTATTCATATGGGTTGAGATAGCAGAAAAAGAAGTGAGACACACCATATGTTCAAAGAACATAGTCCTAGTCCACTTGGCTTGTAATCAGGGTTAGTTTTAACCTCTGCAGTATTCAAATTCAAAACATGTACGAAATTTTGTCCTACAAAGTTTTCCTGAGTCTAATTCAGCATTTTAGTTTTGAACCATTACAATCTGCTGCTATTACTTGGGATTTTTCACAGTATTTTACAGAGTTTTTCATGCAAAATCTTATCTGACAAATAAAACTAATGTTATGTTTTGCATATGAAAGATCACAATTACCATTTTCACTACGGCCACCCTTTTCTCTCATGAGCTGCAAGTCATCTAGGAAACATTCTTGTTTATAATTAATAAAAAAAAATGGGTGACTTATTTTTAAAGATGTATTCCCCTTGTAATCTGGCTTTCATGACTGCACCTGCTCCAGCTTTAGAATCATTGATCAATCATGTGTGCAAAGACACAATACTTTCCACGAATGTGCATAAAAAGATAGAGAAGTCAGTCAGTTTCCTTTTAAAAACGTGATCTGTCCTTCTGGATTTGCTCATGAATACCTCAGGTGGTATTGTACAAGCAAACTCACAAGTAATTTGGCTTTTCCTCTGTTTAGCCCAGGCAATAATGCCTTTTCAGGGTGCTTAATTTTCATTTAGTCTCTGGTTCAATTCTGTGCTGACAGTTTACATTAATGCAGTAATGTGTTAATTGAACATAAACCCCAATACAAATGCAACATCTCTGTTCTGAAATTAATAACCATAATTTGTAAACCACATAATGTATTTTATTGTAGGAATAATTTTCTGATGGGGCATTTTACGTTTAGCAGTGATTAAGAAACTGTGCAATTTACAACAGAAGCAAATGGAGACATATAAAATGGGTAATAAAATGTGTGTAGATGTATATAAATTTGTTGATATGAAGCACAAATAAAAAATTTAAATGCTTCTGTAATATAAGGAAAAGTAGAAGGGACTTTTCTTATTATCCCTCAAACTAATACGCAGCGCAGTAAAAGATCCAAATTTACAGGAGGATTTGCTTTATATAAAAACAAACCCTTTCCGTAGATGGAAGCATCTGTTTCAGCCATTAATAACACGTGTAATCTATATGGTGCTTTGAACTAAACATTTCCATTATAACTGAAAGCCCATTTGCAGCGACAGAAGCAGTGCCTGGGTGTGATCAGTCACAGTGTCACCCTAGCATACGATAGCTGCTGCAGAGTAGGAGCTTGGACATATGCTTCACCAGAGCTCTCTAACGTCACTCTCAAGCAGCAGGGGAGAAACATTCAGTGCACCTTGACACCATTAGTGTAGAAAGTAGCATAAGTTCCTATGATTTGCTTGGCAAGTGCACTAAGTGCTGGTACATGTTTATAAAAGTTAAGTTGCCACGCTGAAACTTGTTCTTGGTTTATGATTTATTAGTACTTCTCTCGTGTTCTCTCCTGATAAGAGCAAAATGGCATCCTTTCCTCATTCTTCCCAATTCTTTCTTCTTTTTAGAGGTTTGAGCAAAAGCCACTTATAAACAGAGGTTTAGGAAGAAGTCTTTAAGTTTTTAAAATGAATGAAGGAAAGCCTGCACCTGCATTATTGACCTTAAATACTGTTGGCTAATGTAGCGCAAAGGCCTTCAGCAGATTTTTCACACCAAAGTTTTCTGGGCAGAATTCCAGAACATAGCAGGAGTTTAAAATGACCCCAAGTTTGTGACTGTGAATGGAACCATTATAGGGTAATTGTCTTTCCCAAGATTTAAGTTACATTTACTGGCTTAGACTGAGCTAGGGATTTTTTTTTTCTAAACGAGAAGCTTTAACTCCTTATAAAGTTAATTCTTTTGCAGGTTTGGTTTGTTGTTTGTTGGGGGTTTTTTTCAGTAATGCACAATGAAACCATTCCTAGTTTGTCTGTGTAAGAAAAGTCTGAAATGGCTTGACAGATGCAAATATTACAGTGTTCTCTTTGATGAAAATTAAGAGATCATTTTAGTGCTCAGGCTTTCAGTATCACATTTACACTCCTTACATATAAATTCGGTATGTGGTTTACACTCCTTACATATAAATTTGGTATGTGGCTTTGCTAAAGCCCTACAGTACATTATGAAAAAACATGTTGACTATGGGGCACTAACACATTTAGGGCTGGAACTATGAAATTTAATTACAAACTCTCTAGAAAATAATGATTTGAACTATTTTCTGTGACTTGTAAAGAATAAAAAATACCTGGGTTGATGCTGGGTGTTCTTTAAAAGCCCCAGCTGTGTGGACTCTGTAAATGTGGGGGTTCCCTGTTCAGTATTACTCACATGGCATATCTGCCTCCCTAATTTTGTATTTTGGAGCAGTGCTGAATCCAAGCTCTGCAGCTGGTCAGCTCCCAGGACCCCACAGAATCACACTGGAAGCCTGTCAGCATGATTTCACAGAAATAATGATTTTTTGTGAAATGGAATGCGATCAGTTCAGTAGCTACCATGACAATACAATCCTGCAGAATGCCTGTACCACTCCACAGTGCATGCTGTGTTGCTTAAGCAAAAAAAAAAATTTAAAAATTTCTTCATTAGATTTTTTTTTTTTTTTTTTTTTTTTTTACAGTATTAGGACTTTTGCTTGTGGAGAAAGAGGGTAAAGTAAAAGGCCATTTTAAATATCTACATGAAAAATTCATAACAAATTTTTGAAAACTGGAGATGTGTAGGCATCTGTGAGCAGTAAGACCAGAGGAGATTCTCCCCTTTATCTAAGTAATATCTATACAGTGATAAAACCATTATGTTTTTTTGTTCAGACTATTCATATTTTGTGGAAGAAAATACAATGCCTATGGGAATAAAACAATATTTTAATGCTTGGTAAATTTACTTGCTCTTCCTCCTTGTAGCTGAAAATCAGAAACTAGAATTAGTTGGTTTACTAAAGCAACTACATTTGTCCTGAAGCCATAACTGAGTTTGGTATCCCAGTGAGAAGGGTGTTTCTGTCACAAATATGTAGGAGGCCCTCAGCCTGTCAAGCAATTAAGTGGACCTGAATAATCCTATGTAATTAAGCTTCTTACTGCATAATTATCTTTATTTTAAATGTGTCTTTTGATGAAACATCTGTTCCCTGCTCTAGATTTGAAAAGATATACCCATGCACACGATGAAAATGGTGCTCATGAGGCCATCGCACATGGTGCTGCTGCTCAGTTCCTTGGCGACAAAGGTAGTAATTTGCTCCATCTTTGCATGCAAAAGGCAGGTGCTGTTGCATCCATGGCCTGCTTTGCCTGACCTCCACGCTCACTGCAGCTGCCTTTCACATTGTTACCCAGAGAAATAATTGTGTTTGAAAATCCGGCTGAGGACCATTATGCAATGAGGTGGGGAAGAGGCGCCCACAGTTTAAGTACTGTCAGAGTGCTTGGAGGTGGCCCTGACAACCTGCCAGACAATAAGAGATTAAAAAAACCCCCAAAAACAACAACAAAAAAATCAATAGAATAAAATAATAATAGAATTATTTTTTTTTTCCTCTGATATTGGATATTGCTTGGCTGCTGCTACAAAGAAGTCTGTTGAATTTCTGTTAAATATGTTACCGTTTCATAGATATTTTAAATTTGTAGATTGTATACCTTCTTTTACAATACAATACAATACAATACAATACAATACAATACAATGAATGCAATACAACACAATTCTATTAAATAGAATTACCATCTCTTACTGCTTTTTAAAGCAGTGAGAATTTCTACTAAATGTAAGAATTATTTTCTTCTTGGTCTTATATAGTACATTTTCTACTAACTGTGGATTTCTACAGTTAGTTTCTATTTCTTTTCAACAAAATCACATGGAATACTGTGAATTGTGTTTGGCAACTCTAAAGACCATTGTGAGAGCTTCCATTTACTCTCTTTGACTCTGGGAAGCTCAAGAATATATCCTTAGGCCTCTCAGAACTATGAATGGCTTCAGGTAAGATTTTGGCAGACCAGCCACAAAGATGTCTGTGTCTCACTAAATATCCTCTCTTATTCATGTGATATTTGCATCTGTATCTATAGAAGATCATGTACAAACGCTAGAGGCCTATTTTGCAATGGGGCCCCATGTCCAGGAGCAAATTATCCACTTTCTGCTTGAAGAGACATTTTAGGTATGCTGCCACAATATAGTTCACAGTGAGATTCCAGGTCTTTAAATTTGGTCGTTTCCAGTAAAAATTAATAAAGGCAACTTTATTAATTTGTTAACTTCTGTAGGAGATGAAGTAGATTCTTATTTTTCAGTGCTATTCTAGTACAAGATTTATACTGGATTGAGGTGTGAAAACTGGCAGAGAACACCAAAATGTAGCTGTAGCTGATGTCAGAATCATAAATACATTGATTGCTCCAGGATTCTCACTTACCTACTCCACTACCGCACAAAAGCTTCTTTTAAATATCCAACTAATTGCAATATAAACCACACTACTGAAGCCTCAGTTTGATGGATAATTGTTGCTATATTATGTGAGCTTTTGTGAGTTGTTTACAGCTCTGTAGTTGAATTCTCACGGTCGCTCTCTGTAAACATCATGTTTTCCACATTCCTTTCTGATGAGAGTCAACTGATGGACTTCTAGCCTAGCCAGTGGGATGGAGAGGTGGTAACCTAGTTCTCCAATCCCTGGTCATTCTTCAAAATCTGTAAAAGCAAGGTTTTTGTAAATAAAGTTCTTCTGTCTTCTTCTTGGAGACAGAGAGTGTGTATAATTTTCTCTTTGTGTCCTCTAGTGACAGATTAATAATAATAATAATAATAATAATAATAATAATAATAATAATAATAATAATTAACAACATCAGTTATTATCTTTTTGATAATAACATGACAAATAGTTGAGAGAGTTTAAACTTGCATGACTTTTGCTGGTCAGCACATCTAAATGAGCTGTTGAAAATAGCCTGGGGAGGTATATAAACAGGGTGACATTCTGCTGTATCTAGAGTTCCCAGGCATAGCCTTGACTAAATTTTGAAAATGTTTTGGAAGGAAAGAGTTCTAAGCAGCATCCTGTCAGCAGCCCTAATTACTGTCATGTATCTGATTTTCAAAACAAACTGATCCACTCTGCTGTAGGAATCCTGAGGCAAACCATTTGGTATGAGTTGTTGTCAGAATTCCTGGACCTTAATTTTTCATGACAATGCTTACTAGCACCATGATGTACAATTTTATGCCTAGCATTTAAGGCAGGGTGATAGCAGTATTATCCAATAGAAACTGAAGTCTGGAGGCACTGTTGGAGAGAGGCTGGGATGATCAGCCGTGCGTAAGAGAAGCACAAGTCTCAGGTCCCTGACACAATGAGGAGCTCTCTGAACCACACCACACCCAGAGAGTGCTGATCATCATACCTTGGCCCTTTCACCTAAAAACCTGTCATAAATCACTGGGAGAAAGACATGATATCTTCTTGCTCCCCTGCCTTTTTATTCTGCCACTCAAGAAGTCCCACCATATTCAGACATCCAAACTGCAGTAATTTCCTGAGCATATCATTTTACCTGAAAAAGCAACAAGTTATGCTGATGTGATTGAAACCATAATAATGCAAATGGCAACATATCATATTGTCCTCTATTCCCCACTTTGAACATGGCATCTACTGTCACCCTGTGTATCTGTGTGTTACATTTATCCCTTTTAAATTGCCTTTCCAATTAAATTTGCCTCTGATTTTTTTCATGAGGTACGAGCACAAAGTCCTTTGAAACTGGTAATAGTTATGGGACAAAATATTTGAGAATGCCCCTGAAGCATCTTCAAAAACTAAACAAAATGGAGAAATAAGTCAACAGGAATATCATGAAATTGAACAAAGACAGATAAGAATATCTGCCATGGGAAGAAATAACCTCTTGCAGAGATAGGTGCTGCAGACTTCCTGGTTGAACAGTGTCCTGGGGTTGCTGGCTGCAGCAAACTGAGCATGGACCAGCAATGTGGTTGGTCAAACATACCCAAGGCTGTTTCAATAGGAACATGGCCAGTCAAACACTGGATGGGATTCCTCTTCTGCTCAGAATTTTTTAGACCACACCCATATACTGCATTCACTTTTGGATTCCCTAATGTGAGAAATAAATCAGATTGAACTTAGAGGGCCAGTGAGGTGGTTGGGCTTTGGACACTTTCCCCGTGAAGAGAGGCTGGAGGACCTGGGCTGGTTCAGCTTAGAGAGGGGGCAGGTCCAGGGCACTTGAAGTGGAGCCCACTGTGTATAAGGGTTGTTGGAGCTGGAGCCAGGCTTTTCTAAGCTGGCCACAGAGGGAGAATGAGGGACACCAGGCCATAAGGAAACCTTCCCCAGAAATACAGATGAACAGTGACAGTGTCATGGGTTGGCACGGTTTGGTTTTTTAGTTATGGAGGAATTGCCTTAGAAAGGATAGGGACCTATCAGAGGACTAGTTTGGGATATTGGCATCTGTTTTGACCACTGAGAATGTCAAATGTGACTTTGGGAAGTACCATAAAAAACCCTGATTTCCTGCAGGTCAGCCTTTTTCCCTTTGGCCAGAGGGAGAAAGGTAACATTGTACAGGAGTCGGGCTTACCGGGGCTGAGCCGGGCGCAGAGGAGCGGCCCAGGCCGGGCCGTGCCTCCGGGCCCCGCTGCTGCCAGCACGGGGCGCTGGGCGGGCTCCGCCGGCCGGGCCCCGGTACCAGCTACGGGCCTGGCGGGGCCGGGACCGCCCCGATTTACACTGAGGGGTGGGCAGAAATGGCATTTATGATCCTGCCTGGTTTCTTGATTACGGACTGCCCAGGTGCTCTGATCTTTCTGTCTGAGTTCCTCCTCCCCTCATCAGCATGGCCTTGAACATCTAACGCCATGAGCTGCATCAGGAGAGACAAAGACTCTGGGCAGATTTAACCCTTCCCTGGCAACATGAAGCGTCCGATGCCTAACCCTTCCTTGAGAGAGAAAAGAAAGGGACAAAGTGAATATAGAGAAGAAACAGCATGAAGACAGTGGAGAGAGAGTGAAAGGACTATTGGGACAAAGGTTGAGGAGTTTGCCATTCCATTTTAGGCCGGGTGTCTTATTGAGCCATGGAAATTAACTCTATATTTAGATTATCCCTTTAAATCATGGGAAAGATATGCATTTGGGGAGATGATTGTTTAGATTTGTGTGTGGATTTGAGCAAAGGTGTTTGTGATGGACTAAGTGATATTAATCCCATAAGATGCTTGAACAGAGATAGAGATGGGAAGCTCTCTGTGCCAGTGAAGAGGATATCGCTGTACCTTGAGACGAAGAATCCTTTGCCTTTGGAGTTATTTGTCTTTAAAAGGTGACACCCCAGTATGCAAAAGTCTAAGACCCATGACCCATAAGCAGCTTGGGAACCTGCTAATGGGAGGGGTCACAAAAGCAGGTTTCCCTGGGCGGCTGTTTCTGTGACAGTTAAAAAACCCACAAGAGAACTGTTCTAGGTTGTCAGTGGGATCCATAACTCAAAGAGAGTCCTCTCCTAAAGAATTGATGAAAGGCTATTTTCAAATGGTGAAACTGACTGAAGATCACAGGTTTTGTCTCTCTATGTTGTTGTAGGAAAGTGAACAGTTTGTAAGGGGAGAGAAGAATGTTTTTCAGAGTTTCATTCTGGTTTATTTTAGGTTTTTTACCCAACTCTCCTTTTCCATTCTTTTAGTGTGTGTTAATAAAACTATTTGTTCATTTTTAAGGTTGAGCCTGCTTTGCTTTTCTCCTAATCTTTATCCCACAAAAAGAGAATAAATGGTAAGACCACTACACTAAATTTGGTAACCAGAATTTGACAAACATGAAACCACCACACAGAGGCTTCTTCTTCCCTGAAGTGCTTAATTTGACTCCTAATATATTCCTCAGCAGCTGATATTGCTGAGGAACATATTACACAAGAATCTCCTGAGTTCCCTCCTGACCTGAGTTTTTCTCTGCTTCAGTCTTGTGTTTTCCTGTAGATGCAAGGTACCTTAACCTGCTGTTGGTTTGTAAATGTACTGAAAATATATCTTCACTGTTAAGCAATGTGGTCTTCATTTGGAGGACCGGATGTTAATAATGAGCTCATGTGGTCTTGTATTATAATGTGCTTCTTTTAGAAAGATTTCTTTTTTAATTTATACAACTTTCCAAGTGTTTTTCTGTTCAGACGGTTTTCCAAATGACTGCAGTTACATAGGTTTTTTTAATTTCTGGTAATGGGTTAGGGAGACTTTAAGCCTGTTTTCACAGCTTTTTCTTTAGAATGGTGTCAATTTTAGCAGTAGATTGTAACTAAGCTGAGGATCAGACTGATTTTACAAGTTTGTTTTTCTTCCATCATTGTAAGAATATCCCTAAAGTTAGACAAATTATAAAGCTATTGAAAATTTGAGCTTGGGACATTGACTATTTTTAGACATGAGCCACCACAATAAAACTTAAAAAAATGGGCGATGTGACCCTCCCACCGTCATACTGCTAGTTTGGGCCTCCTCAGTACTCTTTGACAGAGGCTGGTCCCAGGCTAGATGAAGGAGAAAAAAGCCTGAGTAGAAAACAAATAAGTTAAGGAGCCAGGGAGGGAGAAATAAAAAGTAGAACTTGAACATGGGTTTGGTAGGTAAGAACTGATAATGTCAGGATATTGGAAACAGGATCTTTAAGAAGTAAAACTAAATAAATGGTCGCAAGGGAGAAAGAAGGGAGGAACTAAGAATTAAGGCCTCCCCCAAATCCCAAAATTGCAGTTTCCTATTTTTGTGGGGGAATATTTAGCATTAGCCATATTGACTAATTTTGTGTTTTTCTGGCTTTTGCCTACATATGCAGGGTAATTTCTTAGTCTTTCCTGAGTTGCAGTTCCAGTGAGGTCAAAAGGAATACACAAAATATAAGTCTTGTTATTTAAAATTTCAACTGGGGGCAAATACACTTTCTGTAAGTAGCAAAGATATAGCAGTATATTGAAATTACAGTAACATAGCTCTAAATATGTTGAATTTTTCATGGTTTTTAATACAATTTCCACTTGTCAACATCTATTTCAGATGGTTTTATTGCTAAAGACAGTTAGCAATTTAGATAAAATGTATTTTATGAATACTATCTATCCACAGTCTTCTCTGTACAGTACTCAACTGCATAGAGAATTTTCCTTTTAAAGAGTTTGAATGCTGACATGAGAATTGCTTTACTTTACAATAAAATGTGCAAATTGCATGCCTGTTTTGTGTGCGCTGTATGCAAATTGACTTGATTGAACTCATTTGAATGTCTTATATGCTGGATGGATGTGTAATGGGTAATAAGGTTTTTTAATGTTCTTTGAGGTTTTGTGGTGTTGTTGTTGTTGTTTTGGGGGGGGGGGGGTTGGGGGGGGGGTGGGGGGGGTGCTCCAAAATGTGTTCCAATGAAAACTCCCTTTCATATACTTAAAGAGCCCTCCCAGAGCATTTCATTATCAAAGGGCAAAGATGGAATTTTCAAAAGAAAAACACCTGCATAGAAACTGCTCAGATCAGTTCTAGTTCTGTTTCTCTTTCCCAGCTTCCTATAATGCAGATGGCACATCATCCAATACATGAGTGACATCTTCTTCTGCAGAAAGTCCAGTGTGAGGGAAGAGTGCTGTCACTGAACTAATAAGGCAACCCCCCCCTCTCTTTACGCTGATAAGGATCTGAAGGCACTCAGTAGAGGTTCACCTCTGTGGTACTAATCTACGTGAGAAAGGGATTAGGTCTCTGGGAGCAAAAAGGAACTATTTTTAACAATTTTTTTTAAGTGATTGGAAAAAGGAGAGGAGGAAGTAAAACTACTTCGAATCTATTCTGATTGCTTTCAATAGGACCTTTTCAGTGTTCACACCGCTGCAGGATCTGATTTTTGCTTGTATGAGGTGTCATTTCACACTTTATTTAGCAGGTTTGTTGGCAAATATTTCTTTGGAGCAAAAGGAAAAAACTGTTTCCTATGTGATAGTCTGGGTGGAGAGAATATGTTGCAACAGATTATACCTTAATCTGTTGATTAAGGTATAATGTGAGTAATGTTAATCTAAGGTTCAGGTCAGAATGCAGGTCACAGCTGGAAAAGGCCGATTTAGATCTTGCATCTCTTTGGGGAATCCTTTAGCACTGTAAACTTAGCACTGATAGTCAGTAACTTAACTGTGTATACAGGAATTTGCTAAGTGTGATGTTCTCTGCAGAACAGCTGGAGTTGCCACTCATTGCTGGAGCTGAGCCAGTATTCTATCTCTGCTTGTGGTCAGCCCTCAGCTGGAATGGAGTTTACCATTTCTAAACTTGCAGAGAAAAATTACCCAAAGACACTTCTTTTTTTTTTTTTTTTTTTTTTTTTAATGAAAAACAAGTAAACAAATTTCTGCTGCATTCTTCTCAGGTTTTGTAATTGAAATAATTGTTTTAGTACTATTTCTCACTTATTAACCCAAATCTCTGGAGAACCCCTTGCCTACCATCTATTTTTTATACAAGGTTTCTGGCACTGGACAATCAAATGGATTATACACCCAGAGACTGGAAGTGTAAGAGGGATTTGGAACAAACAGATAACCCACAAAGAAGGAAGGAGTACTGCAGAGGAACTGATGATGTACCGAGGATGAGGTGCCGTTTGAACAGATCAGCTTGATGTGGCAAATAGAGAACTAGTAGCAGGGAAGATGTGCTGATACAAACCAAAAATAATTGAGAAACTGTTCTCCTTTCCCATAATGCCTTTACTTCCAACATTATCAAAGGGTCTTAATTTGTGTAGTGCAATAAAAGTTGGATTACCGTCCACTAACACTGACGTTTATTGAAGAAGGGATATTTGTAAATATAAATTTGAGATTTTGTAATGAAAATGGATCTTAAAGCCACACATGCCAAAACTCCTCCACAAAAGCTTCTGAAAGGGAGTGTGCAGGGTCTACCTCCCTGCCTTTCAGCCTTTTTTTAAATCTAGAAGATGTGGGGATGAAAGAGGAAGCAAGAGAAAAGGGAGGAGGTTTCTGTAACACATTAAGATACTAGTATTTCAGACTTTGTCACTCAAACAAGAGTTTTTGTGTTAGAAAATATGTGTATGAGATCTCAAAACAGAAAAGAACTAAGAGAAAAACCCTTTCTAGGTGTTTCAGAGTGAAATTTCTTTGTTACTTAGTGTGAACTTTATATTTCTTAGCAGCTGGCTGTCCTTTGTTTATATTTCATATTTTCTTTTGCTTAATACATTCCTTTGAATAGTCTCTGAATTCTGGGTAAAATTTGCTCATCTAAAAATGATACTATTATTAATGATATATGTTTCTGCAAATATTCTGATTTTCTTCCTCTTTCTGTATGTTAGTATTTTAAAGCCTCATAATTACACTGTAAGCTTTAAAAACCCTCTGTGGCATGTATTTAACAACCAATTTACATATTTGATGCAGCTTCTTAAAGAGTGAAAGATCAGGACCATAAAAAGAATTTGTAGGCACAAGAGAAAAAGAACAAGGAAGCATGAAAATCTTGATCTTGCTACAGACTGTTGTTCTTTGAATGAAACAAAAACAACAACAAAAAAGGCACATTGTAAAATCAGTTGCAAACTGAACGTTTTCTTAGTCATGATCTCTAGCTTTCCACTCGATTGATAATAACTTTTTGGGTTTGATTATTTGAATTTCAGAGTCCTTGTGTGTACCACAGGATATGCTGGATCTTATTGTTGGTTTTGGTGTTTTGTGGATATTTATTCCACTTATAAAAAGAGTAATTGAGATTTTGGAATAAAGAAGAAAGTTGACAGATTTCTTTGGTATTTGGATCACTTGTAATCTAGGAAATGGACATTAGATTACAGATAGCTTAGCATCATTAAGTGGTAAAAGCACGTGAAACCATTTATATGCATCAAGACCCTTGTTCTTACCTCAGTTCAGCAAAGAGAAAAAATAATTATAATATCAACTTTAAAAAAATTACTGAAAATATTATCTTATTTACCTAGTACATTGTGTTAAAGAGAGTGTATTCCTGTCAGCCAAAAATTACAATGCCATAAGTAAATATGCAAGCAAAACAGAAATGTAAAAATTAAAAGTCTTTCTTCTTGGACAATATTAGTTATTGTTCTACACTTGGAAAAATATTAGAAAAATCTGAAGTATATATCAGCCAACTAGTTTACAGCCAATTATTGCAACGACTTCTGCTCTAGTTGTGTTTTTCTAGTTTGTATTGTCCTTGGGTTTTCTCCTTTTCTAGATAGACAATTGTACCTAAAATGCCATTTATAACTGAATTATTAATTATTATCCCCAAGCCCTGGATAATATTTTTGTTCACTGTTCTGCTCATGATTCCTAAATTAGTATGACTATTCTCTGAGATCCCCATGTTACAAAGTAGTTTACGAAAACTAACCCATGCCCTTACAATAAATTATTTCTAAGCTATCTCTTGTCCTTTGATAACTCAGGGCTGCTTTTGTCTTTTAGTTGGAGATATCAAGAGACAAATGCAGAACCTTTTTCTAAAAGGTCTTTGGGGATTTCCTTTGATTCAATTTCCTTTAATAGCATGTAAGGGAATTGCCTGAGAACATCCTTCACTAAAACCTCTTAGGATTAGTTTAGTCACCTCTGCTGTTAGCGCTACCTCAGCTAGCAATGTAAACTGTATTATAAATATCGGGTAGTAAAAACTAATGGACAAATAGAAACATTCAAAAATTAAAGCATTATTAGTCACATTTCTAACTGTGTGGGGTGCTGTGAAAGAGTAAGCAGGCTTTCTTTCCCTGGGCAGTACTGAGGCATCAGTATACTCAGAAACAAAAGCAAATCCTCTTGAAAGAAAAGCATTAATTTAGACTGACTGTCCTTTTTCAATTCTGGATGCAATCCATCCTGTAAGAACTGCACTCACTGAAGAGGGAAAAATGTCAAGAAGGATATTCCAGAAAAAATCTCCCAGGTGTTTTTATCAGCATACCCATCTTTACATAGATAAATGTTTCCAAAAATAATATTGGTTAATATATATATATTAATAAAAAAAAAAAAAAAAAAAAAAAAGTCAAACCCACACTTCTTTAAAACACTTTAAAGGCTGTCCTCACCAATCTACCAATCTATATACTGCATGTACCATACTGATAACCTCTCTAGTTAGGATGTCCTGCAATCTCCTGAGTGCTCACACCAGGTTCTAACACAAATCTCTTGGGTGTCCTTTTTTCACATAGCCCCTCTTCTTTTCTCTTTCATCTTCTTTTGTCTTTCCTTTTTTTCTTCATTAGCAAGTTAAATCTGCTTCTCTTTGCTGCCACACTTGTAGGAGGTGGGAAGAGGAAGTCATTGAGAACCACCTGATAAGAGCAGATGGGAGGATAGGATCTTTCCTGTTTGGGTGTAACTCTGTCTCAGGCCAGCTTAGGACACTTGTGAATTTGCTAACTTAAAACAACCATGTTCCTCATTCCTTTAAACCCCTTTGGCATCTTCTTACTTGAAAGACTTTCCCTTCTATTCTTCAGTGTTTGTGAAGGCTGCTGGAAGCAGGGAGCAAGAGGAGGTGAGGAGGCTCAGGTCTGAACAATTAAGCCTTTTCTTTGTGAAAGTGACTATTTCACTGCCTGTTGTCCCTTTGGCAGTGTGGAAGAGTTCTGTCTGCATTGCCTGCTCCCTTCTCAAAATCCAGATGTCTCTGCTTCTCACAGGGGAAGATATTTAGGATATCTTTTACAGTGATGAAAACACACATTCATTATACATTAATGGCTTGCAACAATTGACTGCAAATTCCAGTAGATTTTCTGCCATTGTAAATCTCACCTAAGTGGTTAGTCTATCTTTTTCTTCACATTTATCTGACTTTATGTCACTCTTCCATTGCATTAGTCATTTTTCTCTGCCTCCTGACTTTTGTTGCATTGTGTACTTTCTCCCAGAGTGCTTCTTGAGGTTTGCAAACCACCACACAAGTTTTAAACATTAAATAGCTGTTATGAGCCTTTAGATTTCATTTCTGTTGCTAGAATCAGGCTGATATGAGACTGTCAAACCAACACTTGAAAATAAAATGTTTAAACAATATAAGACCAGACTTTGGTACACAAAACAGTTCCTAGCAACCTCATTTGTAATGAACAGTAGACTAGGCCATAAGCATTTGATTAGGTTGATGAACAGATCCCTTTGATGAGGCTGCTCTCATGCAGATTAGTGCAGTGATTTTTATGGTATTTCTTTAAAGCACTTGTAGTGCATAGATTTTTGTCACATGAAAAGTTCTATCCTAGCAAATTTTGTTTGAGAGTTTGGTTTATTTTATGTTGACAAGAAACAGTCTTTTCAAGTGTAGACACAAACACAGAATAAGCTTGGTATTGTGTAGAGCAGGCTTCACATTATCCCTGAGGGTTATATCCTGCCAACTCATTGTGCAGCACTGACTGTGAACTTGTGACAAACAGATTACAAAGCGGGTGTGTTCAGCTATTGTGTTTTGTCTAAGTCCTTTCTCAACCTAAAGCAGTCATTGCAGCAGGGTGCACTAATTGCTCATTTGCGGCTGTAACCTTTTCAGCTGGACAGCATCTCATGTCTGATTTTGAGTTGATGTCTTTTTCCTCTGACTGCAGAGTGCTGGCAGGGAGAGAAAGCCGGTGGTGTGAAGTGCCATAAAGTGCCTGTAATGTGCCTGCTATACCCTCCAGTCTTGCTCTAAGAACAGCTCAGCATGACTCTGGCTTCTGGGCACTGCATTTGTATACTTCGTGTTCTTTCCAAGATTTAAGCCAGTAGCATGAGTACATGAGTAGAGTATTTTTATTGAAACATATTTAAAAACGACTTGTGAAAGAAGGCCATCTCTCAGATTAATTTGGGAGTGCTACCTACTCACCTATGACAGGAACTGAATATGAGGATAGGCGGAAGGAACAAAAAGTGAAGAGTTTTACTAGTGGTCATGATAATGATAATTAAGTGTTTCTTACGTGAAAACCACTATGATTGTAAAGGCTTCTTTTTTTCCTCTTTGTAATGAATTTTAAGATATCATTAAGCAATACCTCAGGATAACTTTTTTTGTTTTATATTTAAATCTTCTATATTTATCTTTTATATTTCTTTTTTATATTTCTTTTATATTTAAATAGCTGCACCAGATAGACATGGTTTTATCTTGCCATGTCAAAGAATAAGAATTGGGTACTAAGATCGTCTAAGAGCTACTTTTCTTGCTAGCTAGAAAGAGGAACTAAAAATCAAAAAAGTTTTCTGTAATTGTTTAATTATTTTTCCATCACAATTTCTCTGATTAAATTTATAATGTAAACATGGTGTTTGTCAAGAGGACTTAGTGCCATCACAGCTGAATTACTATGAGGGTTCTTCACAAGAACAGCCTGATTCCCTGATTCAGTGAGAATTCTAATAAATGTGTTTTAAAACTGCAGATCGAAGGAATATTTGGTATTCAAAGAGGTAAATGATTTTTGGTTGGTTGGTTGGTTGTTTTTGTTTTGTTTGTATTGAAATTGCTGCAAAAAAAAACCCCAAAAACCCTGTCATTTCATTCACTGCTGGTGCACCCAAAGAAAGCTTATAATTTCTACTGTGTAAATCAAGAGGGCTTTGCTCAGTGGCCATTAAGGACCCCTTACATCTCTCAGTGTTGTCCATTAAAGCTTATGATTTTCCTGCTTAAATAGAACTTTAAAGAAAGTCAAAACTTTCAGCTTTGAAACATAATTTAGCCAGGTAAAATCTGAGTACATGGTACATGACTGAATGTAAACAAAATTGGTTTTTACCTGCCCTCAACCCATGCCCCAGTCTTCCTACTTCTACAGCATGCCTGTAATTCAGTATGAGTATGATGGCTTTCAGACACACTTCAGCAGTTGAGCATCTGCACCATTGCGCAAGAGGCTGTTTGGTCAAATGTGAGGTCTTAACCAGGTATAGTACCTGCATCATTCTGCTCTATTATCTTTGTCATGTTGGAATAGCTCTCAAACAACTAAAATCTGCAAGCTAATAACAAAACATTTAATAATAAAATGCATTTTTAGTAAAATGAGATAACTTTTATATTAGGTTAGTCAGTTTTAATTGCTTAGCAAACTGAAGGCTAAAAATGGACCAAAGGAAGAAAAACGCAAATACATCCAGGTTTTGAAATGCACTAGAAGTTGATGATGGATGTGGAGTAGCTTTTTCCCTTCCTATGGTTTACAATCAGTTTCCTTATGATCTTAACATCCTGTGGATTTTTTTATTGCTAAAAGCAAGAAGTTAGGTGAATTCAATGAAATTTACAGAAAAATGTCATAATTTGTAATGTGTTTGAGGTTGGCCAGCTTGAGGTGTATTTCTCTATGTATTGGACATTTTTCACATATTTTTATCCAAATGCTAAATGTAGTACAATGTTTGTGCTTCAGAAAATAAAATACAGAATGAATGAAATCAAACATCATGGAAAAATTATTTTAAGCCTGCTGTAATATTTATATTTTGCACTTATTCCACTTTCCATCTTAATCTACTGAGAAGCAACATGACAGAGAAAAGGCTTTCTATTGTTTACTTTTGACATGTGTGGGAAGAACAAAGAGAGCAGTCAAAGATTATTTCATGAGATCCATCCATCTGTCAAAATGTTTCATAGCCTACCACTGTGACTACAAAATTAAGCATAGCAAATTTAAATAAAATAAATGTATTTTTTCCATTTTAGGTGAATAAACGCTGTGATGAAATACGTGATCTATAACCAGACAGCCTAAAGACTGTCACTTGTGCTTGCACTGAGATTCAAACGAAAAGCCTGAAAGTGTTCATATTATGAGATTTTGTCAAACTCTCTGCCTAGTTACAATGATGACATGGAAACGTATAGGAAGTTATGTTCATTTTTTTGCACTTGAACAATATCAACAGGTTGGTCCACCAGAAATGAATGTGCACTGCTAGTTTTGAAAATATGTAACTCTTTTTGCCTAAAAAATGCTTTGCAAGGCCCTGAAAAATAGACAGCAGTCCCTAAATTATCCATTTATCTTATTCAAAATTTCATCGTTGTATTGTAACATATAATATAAATTAAACCAATATCAACAACATGTTATCTGTGAACTGCTAAGGAAGGAAAATGAACTCAGAAGCTCTGAGTTAAAAATAGTAGGACTAAAAATATTCCCAAAAGATGAGATAACTTATTACTAGAAATTACATTTGACAGATGTCAGTTTGTCAGCAAGAGTTGCTTCTCTTTGATCTTCTCCCCCCCTCCATTTACAGAGATATATTAACTGCTATGGTTAGACAAATTGGCATAATGAAGACAAGAACATTAACTGCTTGATTTTGAGAACCAGCCCCAGCTTTGACCCATAATTTAGCCATAAATAACAGCAGCTATATCACTAGGAGCTAGGCAGGTGATCTAGCAACTGAACAGTTGTGTGCAGCATGGCAGCAAAGCAACTCACTACCATTTACCATTACAATTGAAAATACCTACAAAACTTATCTCAATAAAATGACTTCTACACATTAATGCATTAAGAAATTATTCCAATAGAAATCCAGTTATTTGGGGTTTATGTTTTTCTCCCATACATTGCTTCTTATAAGATCTGAGCACATCTGGCAGAGACCTGTGGAGTAGGCAAGTGGAGCAGTTTAAGAAAACTACTGGCATTGCCTATGTGCTGGCTTGAAAGCAAAACCAGTGAGAGGCTCCAAGTCAGAAAAACAATTTAATAGGAGAAAAAAAAAAAAAAAAAACACAACAACAAAACAAAACAAAAAAACCAAACACCACAAATGCAATCGTACGAAAGATCACTGTCAGAGTCAGAATACAACCTGATACCCTGTTAGTTTAGGTGGTGGTAGCAGTCCAGACGAAGTGGTCTTGTTGGAGCAGTGATCCCACAGAAAGGTCTGGTAGCTCTTGTCCTCTGGAATTCCAGTGGGTAAAACTGCCTGTGCTGTCTCAAATCCCAGATTATATCCAGGTGGGAATGCTTGGCTCCTCCCCCTGGGTGGAGCATCTCACAATGGGCTGATAGCATTTTATCAGTCTTGCAGTGGGTCCTTGATTGCCCATTAAACACAGGTAGCTCCTGGAGGGAGTTATCTGTGAGTCATGCAGCAGGGCATTGATGGGCCATTAACAGAAGATGGTCTGGAGGGAGAGGGCAAGGGAAACACTGCCCAACCTAGTTTCAACAGCTCATGGAGATGGTGATAGAATACATACTTTGGGCACATCTTATACTGTAATCTAGGACAACCTATAAGCATATATTTCAACTGTCCTGCTGCGCACCACTACTCCTTCAGCAGACCCTGAAGTCCCGAAAACATGGTGACACCTCAGGAGATCCATGCACATTCTGCAGTGCGTAACTAAGCTCACAGTCACTGGAGCTTTGCAATGTGCCACCTGTTTTTTTCACTGAAGATCTGAGGTATACCCAGGTAACAGCTGTGAGGGTAACACCTCTGGCACAAGCAGGAAAATACTGTTGGTATTCTAGGACTGCTTTAAACAGGCCCATAATATGCAGCTGGTCTTTCAGCCATATTCCAACCTGGTTTGGAACCTTTTAAATTTGTCTTCTTACAAATTAGGTTGTTATTTATTAGATGACTAACATCAGCTAACTTGTGGGCAAGAACAGCTGAACTCAGTCTGAAGGATAAATTGCTGCAATGTGATGCTTACTGATTGTTTTCTGTTTGCCTCTTCCTAGCACATTCCAAATTCCAAACTAAGTGACGTGCCCACTGTTAATTCCATGAAAAAGACATTTCCTAGGTGTTTCTATGACATATGTTATCTTATTTTTAACTGTTTCAGATAATTTTGCCCACTATGACATAAGCCATGAATTGCATCCATGTTTTACATAGCTGTCCTTTCTGTCCACATAATAAATTTCACTTAAATTTATACCACTCAGAAGTCATTTAAGCTGAAACAACAATCTCTTCAGACAATTTATGAGTATGTAAATCTGCAGGCAGAGGTTTATGCTATCAAAACTGAATTTATTATTTTTAATCACATTATGAAGGAGAAGATAGCACAACACTTCTGTGTAGTTAAACCACTAGGGATGACTTCTGCAAGAAAATACACCATACCTGAAAGAGGAGGTGACCTTGTAGACACAACTTGTTCAGATGTGACATTCCACTTTCACACTTCAGGAATTTTCAAACTAGATGACAAAAATGTGGAAAGTGAGGATGTTCATACAGTTTGCATGTGATCACTTATGTGAAGAGCAGCAACAAGCAGAGCCAAAAGACTTTCTCCTTTTCCATAAGAAATGTCTTTACCTACTCAAGAAGGAAAAGTGCAAGAGACAGAAATTAACAGATTTATATCTCTGAAATAGCAAGGGTATATCTTCTCACACAGAATGATGAGACAACTGCACCAAGCTGTGGAAACACTGCAACTGTAGATCCTTTTAGAGCAGAGCAGTGGTTCCAAGCAGGTTGCTGATTCTAAGAATTTTCATGCTGTGAACCTTCTGTTTTTGCTAACCTAATTTTTCACAGACTGTGACATCCTCAAAATACTCACAAGAGTTACAGATTAATGTAAGAACAAAAATCAGTGTTGCACAATTTTTATTTGGCTTCTGGACCTTACCCCTGCAGGGTACCATAGGGCTGCATAACACATTGTTTGGCTGAAGATCTGAGACCATTACAAAAAAAAAAAAAAAAAAAAAAAAAAAGATAATAAAACAAGCGCAGAGGTTTGTCATGTAGTCAATTATTTCCCAGACCCACATTTTAAGGTACCACATTAGCTATCATTACATGTCTTAATAAAGTCCTATACCTTGGCAGTCCTGTCTCTGCCAATGTGACATCTGAGGACTCTGCCTACTGCTACTCAGGGACCTGCTCATTTGAAGAATGGACACCCGTGAGGAGAAAGTGTAAAGCAGAGAAAGGAGACTTATGACAGTCAAAGGGAAGAGTGTGAAAAAACAAACAGGGAGACCAAAGAGCAGCAAAAGAGAGCAATTAAAATGGAGGAAAGGCGATCAAGGAAGCACAGTGATGTCTTCAGGAAACAGAAAAGGGATCTTGGTGTGGGAGGTATGAAAACCCATCAGCACCTTAAAGGGAAGTGAAAGTGAAGTGGCACTGTGAATGTCAGAGCTCAGGACACGAAGGAAGGCAGTGTGTTAAATGGAAAAACAAGACATGGATATCTGGCACTGCCAGGGAACGTTGGCCATACAAGGGCAGCCTGGGAAGTAGATTGTGTGGGCCAAAAGGTGACTGAAGAAATGTAGCTTCATGAACAAGACTCAGCTTGGGAACATGTGGGCTGTGACTCTCAAAGGGAGAGAGTTAAGACAGTATGACAGCGCATAAGGTGTGAAGAAGAGTATAGTAGTTTAAAGAAGGCGGGAGAAAGGAGATTAAAGGAAGTATAAGAAACAGAATTGTATATCTTTGCAGAAAGGCCTGAATGGAGTAGACCTGACAAAGAACATGATCTGATGGATAGCACAGGCAGAAATCCAGCAGTTTTTCACCAGAGAGTTAATGTCCAGCCAAAGACGAAAATCATAATTTGGCATGTGCAATAAATTTCGCAGAAGAAATAGGATTATTTCGTTTCTTGGGTTGCAATGCAAGTTGTAACCAAAAGTATGTATTCTATTGCCATCTGCTGAAACTGGCTAGGGAGGTGTTTTCTTTATCTCTTCTATGACCCATTGCTCATAACTCCAGGGGGGTGGGTGTCTTCTGTTAATGGGCTATCGGTTAAAACCAGGTGGGGCAGTGTTTTTATCTCTTCCATAACCCATCCTCCCTCCAGGGGGATATCTGCTGTTAATGGGCCATTAAGGTTCACCAAATGACTGATAAAATTACAATCATCCCATTGTGAGATGCTCCACCCAATGGCAGGAGCCCAGCATTCCTACCTAGATAAAAACTGAGAGTCAAAACACCAGGGCAGCCTGTTTCCACTGGATTCCCAGATGACTGTACCCATCTCACTACTGTTGGACCTATCTCACCATCACTGGACCTTCAGTGGACCTTCAGAAAACCACACTTTTCAACAGGATCATCTCTGCTCCAACAGAACTACATCTGTCACTCCAGGAGGACTTAACTGGACTGCTACCAACACCCTGACCTACAGGGTGTCAGGTTGTGTTCTGACTCTGTCAGTATTTTCTTCTTGGTTTGCTTGTTTTTCTGTACTAGTAAATTTTTATTTTTGATATTCCTAGTAAAGAACTGTTATTCCTATTCCCATATCTTTGCCTAAAGCTCCTTAATTTCAAAATGATAATAATTCAGAGGGAGGGGGTTTATATTCTCCATTCCAAGGAAGGCTTTGGCTTTCCCTGGAAGACATTGTCTTTCCAAACTGGGAAATACAACATTCACATTTCAAGGGTATGGCCATACACAAGAGCTTCAAAAACTGGAAAGCAGGAAAGAATAAAAATATATTTTTAATATTTCTAAAAATTATTTTTTAGAGTCAGTCATTATTTTTGTGGGAGTTTCATTTGTGAGTTTTGAACATAAGAAATTTGCACTGTGTTGTATTTTTTAAAGACTTCACTAGTTTTGGGGGGAGAAGGGTTTAAACCACCACTTTGAAAAGCAGACCCAAATTTACGCATTTTCATTTTCATTACTTTTCAAGGCTCAGACAATTCTTCCAGTAGCAAACCTGAAGGAAAAGGTTTTGGCAAGCATGAGGGCGGAGACTGCTTTATGAAAAAATAGAGCAGACAGTGATGGCTTCTGTCTTTCAGAATGCCAGAAAAGCCAGGGTTTTTTTTTTTATTTCCATTACTGTATAACATATTTTCCACTTTTTGGCTTTCCTAATCAGAAGCAATGACAAGTTATCTATGTCCCATCACGTGAATTCAGGCATCTTGATTAATTTGACACATCATCATTCAGTGTGTTGCCTGATCAAATCAGTGCTTTGAAAAGTCATTAAAAAAAGTAAAACCCAAAACCAAAAAAAAAAAGCAACAAACACATGCATTAAAAAAAAAAAAAAAAGGCTCACCCAAAGGTAATAGCAAGTAATTAATTTTCACCACAAAAGGGCTTTAGAAATCAATCTGTGTTACAACTGTGTGACACTGATCCGGCAGCATCAACAAGTGTTGGTGGTAAAATGACTGCGAGTGTCCTTTCCATTGGACAGATCAGAACCTGTAGCTTGGTACAACTGAAAACAAACGTTTCCATATTTTGGTGTGTTAGGAGCTGCTTTAGCATAACTGATTACAACAATTAGGGGAATGTTACTGCATTACAGCTAAATTTTGTTTGATGACATGTGGCCTAGACCAGACAATAAACTCCCTTCTCCAGCATAAAAACATTAATCATTCTCTAATAAAACCATGAAATGTTGACATGTACAACTCTAATTGCAATAATGACCTCAAATTTGGGCATTGTTTTTGTATTAATCCCACTAGCTTTGGTAAAACTATCTAATAGAACCATAGAACTCTGACATGAATGGGCTAATTGTAATAATGACTCCAATCATGGGTATTTTCTTAAGTTAATCCCACTAGCTGCCTTCATTAAACCTTCTGTCAGGATTTAAATATTTACTTAGGAAGACAGTGCTGTTTAACTAACTTTCAATAGAATCTTGATTTTATAACAGCTTAGGTTTTGAAATTGAGAACAAGGCCCAAGAACTTCCTAAAATGTTAATTAATTTTTGGGAGGTTTTGTGCAAGTCAAATTAATCTTTCTGACATGGAAGTTCCAGTCTTTTATTATGGGATTTTTTTTTTTTTTTTAAATTTACCTTCCTCCTCTCCTGTTTACTCAGAATGTTATCTGTAGTGATTGTTTTGGGCCTGGGAAACTTACAAATCATTTCATTGATACTCTGTGAAATATCAGCCTTTTTTTTATTTTCTGTGGCATGGAATGAGGACTTCTGATTGCCTGTATAAACTTGTTTTGTTTTTTGAAAATTACAATTCCTTTCTATAAACAATGACAATTATTACTGTGCCTCTATGAAGACTGAAGATAAATCTGGGTTGCAAATTCTCTCAGTTGTAATTGTTACATTAATCCTCTTAGTAATATGAACTTCAGTAAATTACAGCAGTAATGAATTCGCCCATTGATTTTTTTTTTTTTTTTTTTTTTTTTTTTTTTTTTTTTTTTTTTTTTTTTTTTTTTTTTTTTTTTTTTGTCTCACCTGTTGTGGCAATATACAAAAGGAAAAGACACCCTTTCTTCTGAAAAAAACCTCAAAGGGATCTTTAATATTTGGAAAAGGACTGTGACCTCCCTTCTATGGGGAAAATAGTGTTTTTTCTTCATAACATCATAAGAGGAAAGAGTGCAACATATAACCCTCTGAAAATTTGTTGGCACCTTTGCAGGTGTTGACATTGCATAAAAACAATAAGCAATTTTCCTGATGGCAAAAAATGACATGTGAAGAGTGTGTTTCGGATATGGATCACCCCTCATGGCATTTAGGGCTTATCCCAAGTTGCCTCTCATCTTTCAAGTTAATCAAACAAATTTTTCATTGACTGCACTAGTAGTGGCCATGTGGATACCTCAGAAAATCTGATTTCTCATTACTGGTTCCTTCTAGTCACAGTACCTGGAAATAGCACTTAGCTTCTTGCAACTTCTCTAGTGCAAACATATCCAATGTTGTCCCCTAGACCCTTCCTCTAAGCAGAGGAGAGAAACAAGTCCTTGTTGATTCTCATTTTGGGGACTTTAATTTTAGCTAGGGTTATATTAAGGAGGCCTTGGAAATGGATCTTTTCCTTAACTGATTTCCTAGTGTAGTAGATCCCTACAAAATGTTAAATGAGGTGGCTCCCCCCACACCTCACTTAAAACTTCTGTTCAGGTCTTGAGCTTGGGCTTTCTGAGATTATTGGTACAGTTCAGCCATACAAGCTTTCTACAACATCCTGTGTGGATGTGAAAGGTAACAAGGCCTTGAGTCCTCTGTTATGTCAACATCAAAGACTGTCATAAAATGAAAATATTATTAACCAATTTTTCTACCTGTTCAACTTTTTTAGGTTGCCCAAACACAGGAATCAATCACAGTCCCTGTGTGTACAGAAGGTTGCTATGATTCAGACTGCTTGCTTCTCACTTTATCTCTATTGACAGCTTGTATTCGTCTTCTCCTTCTTTTCAAAATGAAGATCATTTAAAAAATTTATCTGCATCCAAAAGCATTGTGTCACAGCTAGGCCTATATGGTCCTTGACTGTGATCCTCAATTTTCTGTTCTTCCTACTAAACCTGCAAGGGCAAGCAGAGAAGCACAGACTCTGCCCTCCCCAAATTCCTGATGTGTCTTTTGGAGAAGTAGTTTGCTGGTACTGCACACTGGCACCTCTGACAACACGAGAGAAGAAAATTACGTGGTCTGTGATGGGAAACGCATCTGATGTAAATGGAGTCAAGAAGTCTTCAGAATTAATTGTTAGGGAGTTGGGAGAATTAATGGGGTATAATCAATCATTTTCTCACTCTCGGCAAAAGGAGTATTTAATGTGAATCTCAATAAAGCACAACTGCCTCCTAAGTATAAAGTTGTTGCTAACATTAGCTATATGGATGAGGTTAATGAAAATAATACTGTACACTCTGCTTGAAAAATTAAGCTGAGTTCTGAGGCCAGTGTGAGGTAGTAACAGAAAGATGTCAGGCTCTAAAGCAGAATCTTTTTTAATATTTCTGATACAATATAAAACTCCGCCACCTTCTGAGAATTATACTCCAGGTGATGTGCAATATCTTAAGCAAAGATGTGCAAATGCTTGAACAGCATAAATATTTTAAAACATTTGCACAATCAGTAAGGGAAATGTGTAAGCAATCGGATGTGTGTACCATAGACAGCTTGTACTCTATAGTCTCATCATATTTTGTGAAGACAGGAAGCAGAAAATCACACTTTTTGAGTTATGAGTTATATTCTGGTTATATTTGAGTTATATTCTGGTTTTGCTTCACCATTCTGAGACCAGGAACACTAAGCACAGACACAGTGCTCTAGCTCAGCCTATACTTCATGTCATAGTTTAGTTTCAGAAAAAAAGCCCTTAGATTTTATATTGGCATGAGGTAAAAGTGGGGATATAGAGCTTAATCCTTATGAGTCACCAATTTTCGGTTCATTTGAAGGCAAAGGCTCTTTCATCACTGTTGTTAACTGACGTGACAATCAGTTGTACAAGTCTAATTGCAGTAATGATTAAACGATTAGTTAGGAGTCTTCTTAAACTTCACCAGCAGGATTAACGGGGCCATAACTGTTGACTAAAAGTGACACTCAAATATGCATGCAAGAGGTCCCCTTAATATCAACAGAAGGTCTACTTCTTTTTCAGTAATAATTTGACCTTCTTTTTTAGAATTACTTCAAGATTGTATTAATTGGGAAGGTTGGTTTCCAAGAAGCTATATCCTTGTGGAATTTTGTTACCGTGATATAATTCCTGTGACATGGTGTTGGGAAAAACTTGTCATTTATGGGGTTTGTTGGTCTTTAGAGTTTAAAGTAAGGAAGTGTCTTTGCAGCCAAAATCCATTTTTCAAAAGGCCCCTCTCCATATAGGTTTTGAAATGTTTTCTTAAAGTGGAAATGAGTATTGCAAGAGGAAATTCCTATAAATTTATTTTAATCTATAACATATGGTGGATAGTTTTGGCATAACTCCAAGATCACAAGTCCTGATAACAGAAATACAACTCAGCAGAAGATAGGAATATATTTTCTGAAGCTGGACTTCTTCAGGAAGAAAGAATCATATCATCTCTACCTTATCTTCATGTATCGTCCCAGAACAGTCATATTTCAGCACAGCACATTAAATTAATTCACAAAAAATGATGCTGTAATCCAGGAAATGGGAATGGTTCCAAGAAGATTTAGATTATCTTCTGGAAAGCAACATAACAGGGTGGAAAACACAGCATTCTGTGATAAAGTCATGAAGTTATTAAAAGCTGTGGTATGATCAAATGTACAAAAATGACATCTTTACCCTTGTATTTCTCTTCAGTCTTTAATCTCTCTTAACGAACTCAGTGATTGCAACAATTCAGCTTGCTGAGGTGTGGAATTAGATCAAGCTGTGTCCTTTTTCCATTTTTTTTCAATTTTTTTGTTTGTTTGTTTTGTTATTAGGACTTTAAAATATTTTCATTAATTATCTGTAAAATGGAAACAAATAGAAAAGAGATACAATGCATAAAAATTAATTTGAACTACTTCTAGAAATGTAGTTTTCCACCTAGGTTGTTTTTTATTTTCTTTAAGATTTACAAATGTTAAGTATCTTACAAGAGGAATTTATTTTGGTTGGAAACAGAGTGATTTTACTATGGATGGATTAAATTCTTTACAATTTTCTGGTAATTTGTTGAAAAAGTCTATGAAATAAATAATGTGAAAAAAGAGCACAAGACAAGAACCACACTGTCCATTTAAGAGACAAAATAATTTTATTACATGTACAGTACAGGGAATAAAAAACCTCAGATACAAAATTCCACATACGCTGCTCAAATAAGCATCAACTATGTACAAATAGAAGCAGTCCCTGTTACACTGAGTACTTCTTTTCACTGTGGATTCAGGTTGTCTTCTGACCTGATCACAGAATCACAGATCCTATGAGTTGGAAGTGACCTCAAAAAATCATCTAGTTCCAGCCCTCCTGCCATGGGCACCTTGCACAAGACTATGTTGCTCAGGGCTCCTCCCAGTCTGTCCTTGAACTCTTGCAGGGATGTGAAATCAGCAACTTCTCCTGACAACCTCTTCATCAACCTCACAGCAGAGAATTTCTTCTTAGTATGTAATCTAAAGTCACCCTACAGCACTTTAAACTCCTTTGTTCTATCACTATATCTTGTAAAAATACCCCCTTCAGCTCTCCTGTAGGCCCCCTTTAGATACTTGAAGGTGCTAAAAGGTATCCCCAGATACCTTTTTTCTTCTTCAGGCTGCACAACCCCAACTCTCTCAGCCCATTTTCATAGGAGAGATGCTCCAGACCTGTGATCATCTTCATGGCTCCCTGGATTCATTCCAACAGGTCCATTTTCTTCTCACACTGGAGATCCCAGAGGTGGATGCAGTGTTCCAGGTGGGGTCTCACCAGAGCAAAGCAGAGGGGCTTTGCTCCCCTCCCTCCCCTGCTGCCCACACTGCTTTGGATGCAGCCCAGGATACGTTTGGCATTCTGGGCTATGAATGCTCATGGCTGAGTCATGTTGAGCTTCTTGACCCTCAACAGTCTCAAGTCCTCCTCCCCAAAACAATGCTGCTCTCAAATGCTGATTATGACATGGTGTATGCAACACTGGCCAGCCATTAGTAATTAAAATGCTATCAGTTAATTATTTACTGTTTTCTGCTGAACATATGTGTTCTGTGCTTAGGAAAAATTAATCTAAAATAGAAAGTGTGATTGTCCTTTTTTTATCATTTTTATAAGAGCTCAAGATGCTTATGAAGACTGTGAAAAGGCCAACATCCAATGAAGAGAACAGTCTGCTCATTCTGTATCTGCAGAAAAAGGCTTTTGAAGGCACAAATGGTGGGGTGGTGAAGGAAGCAACTCAGATTGGACTTGAAGCAACTCAGAATCTTCCATAAATGAAATAGTCAGAGGCACTCTCTGAGTGCAATTCCCATATGGAAATTTCCAGGAAGAATAAAAAAGAAATCATCAAAGTGATATTAGAAAAAGAAATTATTGGGATAGTAATCACTACAGCAAGAAGTCTAATCATTATGCACAAAAACACATACAAAAAAACACTGTTCAAAAAACTGTTCCAAAAGCCTTTAATTTAATCAGTGTGCTTGGGTGGTCATGAGCAGTGCTGCTTATTTTAGCCCCAGAAAAGTGATATTTGTTGATTCAAAATCACTAAACTTCATCTAAGGAAAAGAAAAAGTCAAGTCCTCTCATGGGAGCAGGTATACAACACTTAACTATAGCTGTCTCCACCAGGATACTGCCTTTAATAGGGGATGAGTGAAGAAAGTACAAGAGCATGTATTGTGTTCCTGGATTACTTTCCCATCCTCCAACATTTTTCAGCCTAGGGACTTTGTGAATAATAGAAACATAAATAATAGTAAATAATTATATCAGTAAGTCATGAATTATTCACCAGATGATATATATAAACAACCTTTCTCACATGCATACACAAACCCATAAAGGCTGATCTATGTTGCAATGTTTAAATGCATTCATTTCCAGAAAAAGAAGTTCCTATTCTCCTTTATGAGTGAAAGAAAACATGAAAAGGGTCACAGGAGGGGGTTTTGTCTGTATTATATGTGTAGCACTTTGCGAGGTACGAATTTGGAGGCTATTTCTGTAAGAGAAAAACATCATGAGGGAGTTACATATATCTTTGTAATCTATTGTATTTACCAACTATATCTAGTCTTGCTTCCTTTAATATATGAGAAGTCCAGTAACAGGATGTGGCTGACATCCTGCCCAAAAGTATCTCCTGGACTTTTGCTTTCATGGGTGTGTGTCTGTCACAGCTCAAGATTTTCTTATCTTACTTCTTGTCTCCAAGATCAGCAGATAAATGCAGCTCCACAATATGAGACTGCCCTCAGTTATGTGCTCCATCAGTATCTGGGGAATCCTTTGGGCCATATGGTTCTGGTTTTGTTCAAAATAGCATTGTGTTTTTGCTACCTGACTACAGAAAATAAATTTATATAGCTGTCTTAAGTAAGATTGCTGTTATTGATCATCTTCAATATGTTACTTGACACCTAACAGCACCATCTCTTGATCCCATGGAGTGACTGTGGTAAGACCTTCTCTATGAGAGAAATAGAAAAACCTGCCATGTTCAGAATGAGAAATCTCTAATCTATGCCCTTAATTTTAAACATTTTTGAGCCCACAACAAAACAAGAAATAAGTGTAGAGGCAAAGGAGTTTTCTGTCTTTTTTTACTGTTGTTGTTTTATAACAAGATAAATGCTGCATGAAAATATTGAAGCAGAAATGAGAAGAAACTGTCAGCAGAAGCGCAGGGATTATGGCTTCATAAATTTGTTCACTTGGGGATTTAATCACAACTTGAGGTGAATAGTTCCTGACTGAGCTGTGCATCTGGAGGTAATCTTGTTAAGGGTCTAGTTTCCTGTTGATCTAACGTGGTAACATGAGCAAGGCAATTGTGACCACTTCTGTCTAGCAGACTGCCCTGGTTCAGAAGGTATAGGTTCAGGCATAGCATTTGGTTAGCTCTGTCCAATGGAAGAAGAGAGAAGAAATGGCTGGAAGAAACACAGTGGTGTGGCAGCTGCTCAAGTGTAATATCTTGCATGTCTGTGCTTTGCTGTCTGTAAAGGCAATGAAATAAATAATCAATGAATGATCAAACGAAAAGCATACCTGCAGTTTAGATGAGAATTTTTGATCAGTGTAATATATCTTTTTGTTAATTACCTTATATTTTAAACAAATTCAACTGTGTAGCTCTATTCAGCTCAGCCACATGTATATTTTAACACAAGTAGAGCTAACACATGACTACTCCTATAAAGTTGTGTCTCTCCCTTAAATAGCTTGCCAAAGCAGAACCCAATTTCAATAGAAACAATATCTTCATTTAAATATACTTGTATTATGGACTTAGTTATATTTCCTGATTACTTCACCCTGGTTGTTTTAGAAAATCAGAAGATGTAACTATGAGAAAACTTGCCTTTCCATATTTGACTTAATAGAAGAAACACATATTTACATTAAAAAAAAAAAAAAAAAAAAGTGAAGAAGCAGCTATTTGTATTGAAAAACTGCCCAGTCTTACTCGCAATTTAGCCCAGTCTTACTCACGATACCTGTTCCTAGGCTTCCCAAACCTCAGTGCATGGCAGCAAACTTTGAGGTGAAAGGTGCTAGCAGAGAGAAGTGCATTAGAGACTGCTACAGGAATTGAATATGAACAGTTTCAGAGCCCAGATGGCACGTGTTTAAGGATTCTGTAAGAGGTGTACAATGGCATGGTTAGCTTCCACTTTGTGAAATGTCATAGAAATTGGGAGAGGCCCTCAAACACTGGAAGAAGCCAAATGTTGGGCACTTCTCAATAAAGGGAAGAAGGCGGATCTGGAAGCCTGAACTGGTCACCCTCGTGTCAATCTCCAGGCAAATAGTGAACATGAAAGAGAAGATGGCGACTGGAACACAAAGTGAGAGAAAAAACTCTTTGGACAATTGGATTCTCAGGACAGGTGCCAACAGTTTGAAGCCAACATATCAGTCAGTCATGAGTGCCACATTTTGGGGTTAGAACTGGCATGGAAAATATTCAACAACTTTACCAGCAATCCAATCAGTGGATGAAATGGACCCTCAGCAAGTTTGAAGGACACCATGGTGGGGACAGCATAAGTGTCTGGAGGGCAGACCTGCCACTTAAGATGACCAAGATGGGCAGGAAAAATAGGCTAAAAGGAACCTTACAGAGTACCACAGAGACAAATGAAAAGCTGAAGTAAATAATTCCATGCATTACTACAGCCAGGCTGGCAAACCAACAGCATTGCTAAAAAAGCTCTGGGAGTCCTGCTGAACAAGCTGAATAGAGGTGTCATCTCAGGGGTAAACATGTGTGTCTCGAATATTTTAATTGATTTTAGTGATTTAGTTATTCTAGTTTACTTCTGCGAAGTTATTACAGAGTTATATTAGTATGAGGTCAACAGTATTCCCCTTATGGTGGAAACATGTTTGTTTACTGCATTTTAAGTTTCATTCTACATACCTGTAGTAATTTTTTCCGTTCTCACTTTGACTGTCATGTGTATGCCACTTAGACATACACACTCACACACAGAGAAATCACCAAGAATATAATTCTAAAACACAATAAATTACTCTAAGTGCTTAAATAGTTTAGCCATGGTGTATTACAACTCCTATAACAAAAAGCATTCTAATTCCATAGTTCTGCAGAAGGTTATTTGGAAATTACGGTCTTTTAACTTCACAGAAAATAAGAATCCAATTTAGATTCTCAAATACTCAAGAATCTAAAAATGTAGAAAACTCCAAAGCACTCTGCTTCAGTTAAACTCACATAGAAAGGGAAAATCATGCACTAACAGGACAAAGATGAAACAAAGGGGAATTATGAGCATGACAACCACTATGAGCAGAATTAATAAAATAGTTATCATAAGTACAAATGTAATTAACCTTAACTTCACCCTGCGCTGCTGTCGTTGTCTTGGCTATTTTAAATCATCAGTCTGAGGACAAGTTAAAAAAAGAAGACTGAATAAGAAAACAAAACCCACATCTCTATAATATTTTATTAGTTGCATATCAGAAAAAAAGGAGGAAGCATGATGCTGCTGAAGCTTATACTGTAAACACAAAACAAAACAAAACAAAACACGCATCTCAGACACAGAGGGTAAATCTTGTCAGTTTCCTTTAACTAAGGTTAAAAAAAATTTCAAACTTATTGTCATTGACAGCAACCCAGATTTCTCTAGGTATCAAATTTGATAAATTCAGCATCAGCCTTAGTCATTTGCCATTTTTTAGGTAAGGGCTATGTACTTCTTACAGGCTGCTGTGTTCACTTCTGCTTTGTTTTCACTCAGGCTGAACCTTTACTTAGGCTTCCTTGAAAAGCTAATAAAACTGTTTATGTTGCTTTCTACAAAAATAAAGATCTTTACATTATTGTTTTGCATTTACATGGTTTCATTCAGAAGGGCAAACTGAGTGCTGTCTTGTGCTTGTCCTGGCCCCAGGCTATTATGTTTTTACATTTCCCATCCATGTGTGATTAATCACATTAAAATTTTCCAAGAAGAAACTTTGATCTCATGTCTAATAGACAAATGATATCTTTAAAAAAATACTGAGCTTGCATAATGGAAAATATTTCTTTGCTTTTAGTAGCAACAGTCACATTATAACCAAGATTTACACTCAGCTTAGAAAGCAGACTTTTTTCTTCCCCCAGAGGCTTAACACAATTAGCAGGACAAAAAACTGGAGTTTTTCCTCAACCAAAGCAGTCTCAAAGGAAGATAAAAGTAAAAAGATAGCCAAATTCTCTACAGCTGACAGTGTTTTCTGAGATCATCACAGAGATCATCACAGCTGGGGCTACTACTAACAGTGGTCTGTCAGTGGTTGGCATTACAATACACTGCCTTCCCAGTCTTTATGCCAAATGTGATTTGTAATAGAGAAAGAGATGGCTCCTATAAGCAAGGCAATGCTTGGTTAAAAATTCCACTGAGAGACTTTATCTTTCTTGCATATTTAATCTTCTTGGAAGCTACCCTCTGCAAGTGACAGTATCCTAAAAAATAGGTATGGATTCTTAAAGTACCCCTGCAAATGCAAAAACAGGTTGCCAGAAACTTGTTTAGTGATCTTGCTTGTTTTGATCTAATACATTGTGAAAAATTATACACAACACAGTGAGGGCAAGAGGGGAATTCTGTGAATCTCATTTTGATGATATCTTTTCGTGTGTTCGGGGCTTTTTTTTGTTTGTTTGTTTGGTGGGTTTTAAAACTTTTTTCAGTTTTTTCTTGGTTTTGGTTGGGGTTTTTTGTGGAAGATTTTTCTTTGTTTGTTTGTTTTGGTTTTGTGCTGTATCTAAATATAAACTCATCCTTTTTTAGGCTCCAACATGTATCTTACTTTGTATTGTGATATCCTGTTCCCTGTCACACTGGAGAAACCTGCAGCTGTCTAAAGCTTAATTATGCATGAATGCAAAGCTGAGATGCTTGGCCAATAGTGCCTCAGCAGAGTATGGTTTCTCACTTGTTTTTGTTTGAATTATAATTAGGTAGATTTATATTTCCCAAACCATTCTGCCCCTTGTGCATATTCTTCCTTGCTTCTGTTGCCTTTGTTTGAACCAGATTCTGAACAAGCCTTTTTGAATGTGAATTGTCTATTAGATCTAAGATAGATCTAATTAATGGATTTGACAAACCCTTTCACCTTAGAAGAGCTAAAAAAGGTACAGAAATGAGTTTCCTCCCCTATCAGTTCTACTCCAGATGGTTGGAGGTGGGGTGTTCTTTATTTTTTTAATGAATAGCTAAATAGAAGCTGGCATCTGGGTTGAAACAAAGGAGGCTTGTAGCCAGACTTCTAAAAGGGAGGGTAGTATCAAGCAATAAAGTGCTACACCTGCTAAAGGGAAGCTAATAGAGGCACTGAAAGCACATTTGTAGTCACAATTACCATGTATAGAAAGGCTTTAGACAATTGTTGTCAAGAAGACATAGATGGTAAATCTACAAAGTCAACAAATAACATTGTCAGGGATGATAAAATATATGGCCCTGTCATTTTATATGAATGGCACAAATTGGTGACAGCAATAGCACCTGTTTTCTGAAAACCCTGAATATTTATTCAGACTTATTCTAAGCAGTTAAATATCTCAGTTGCTGCTTGTCTTTTGTTAGATTTATGGTCGCAACTCCTGAACAGCGTAAAACACACTTTAAGTTAACATCTGCATGTACATCCTTCAGAAATACATAACCATAAACATGGAGACATTCAAAGGAGCACTGCAGACAGGTGGCCATGTCTTTGTGCTGATTGTCTAAATTCTTGGAAAATTAATCCCATTTGGAATGTGGAAAAGAGATATTATAAGCAATGAAAAGTTAGGAGAAGGTGTTGCTCCCATGAAATATTGCTACCAGCACTACCTGAAGGGTAGATGGCAAGGAGGGAATTTATTTCCCCACCATTGCCTTCAGACTTAAATGTTGATGCATAGAGGATTATTGCTCTCTAGCTTTTTTAAAAGGTACAGAATCTAGCTGACTCCTCTCCTTCATGATCCCAGTGGAGCCATCAAACACTGTACTAGTAAGCAGAGATATCTTATACACCATTTCATTCTGTAATGGAGTCCTGAAGATAGGGTAGGATGTTCAAAAGAATTGAAGTGATGACTATCTCTGTCTTCCTTCTTCCCCCTTTCTCAGGGAGAATTTTGCTTGGCAGAGAGATTCCACAGTGTTCACTGAACTCCTGACTGCCCCCCTGCTTCCCCTCTATCGTTACCATTCGGGATGGCTCAAATAACCATACGTAGAACTCTGGTTACTTCAGAGGGCATTACAGCAAAGGTTAGTTGAAAGACAGTATTTTGGTACAATGAATATTACTGGTTGCTTCAGACCAACGCCTCTTAGTAAACAATTTGGAAAAACACCAGGTGTCAGAAAGATGATATCTATAAGGATAGTTTTGGGTTCCTCCTTATGATTTCCCGGGCCCAAGTGAGAGAGTTATGTACTCGGCTTTTCCCACAGCCTTCAAGCTACTGTCTGGAGCCTAAAATCTAATTTCTGACCACTGCCAGTTCCCTTCATGCATGCCAGATGCAAGCTGTGCCCAGAAGAATGGCAAGGGTTGTGACATGTCCCAGCTGTTCTCCCGGTTTTGCCCAGTTGCTCCGTTCTGGTCTTTGTGAGCCTGAGCCCAGGTACTGCTTAAGACCACCCTCCCTCATCAAAGATTCAGAACATGGGAAATTTGAACTGGCACTAAACAAATGACCACTGTGTCAAATGGCTCAGCATTTTGACTCCGGATTCTCTGTGGGTTTAGCTCTTTCTTAGCATTAGTTTAATGTGATTTTAACAATGACCAGAACGTGAACAGAGCCAGGTTTTTCTTTTATGCATCTTTCTTAGATTCTAGCACATCACATCAGACTTCTGGCAAGGGTTTCTTATACCCACAGGTGTTTTTAAATATGTATTTTTATGTAGTATAAAGGAAACATTTTTTTTTTTGTTCATAATCTATTATTTCCTGCTGGTCTTGACACATACCATTCAACATATGTCTTACAAGGGACTGCAGGGTAAAAAAAAAATAATACCCACAATAGATAAGGGCTGTTTTCCCCAATGGATGATGGGAAAATGATTGGGTGCGTGGAAGGCAATTCCTTGCCCTCTTGAAATCTGAAGCCCAGAAAGATGGAGCTTTTGTGCGTCTGTTTTAAAAGGACTGAAATCCATTTACACATCAATGTCAGCTCCTGCTAAAGAAAGCCAACATTGTTGATGTTATGCTTGTCAAATACAAATAATTTGTTTTCAAGGGGAGACAAGTACAAAGCTTCTTGTCCACTGAACAGAACACATTAAATATGACCCTTTCTCTGGGCACATGTACACTAGCACAAGAAAGCACAGGAGATGTATAATTAATATTAGCTAACACACAGTAAGGTTAATTGTTGCTTCTCTGAATACTTAATCTGCAAGCAGTTGATAAATCCCACAATGAATAAAAGCAGCTCGTATTTAGGTCACACAAAGTCATTGCTGTTTTTTAATTTAAACTGTGCACTAGATTAAAACACAAGAGTATTGTAGGAGGATGATTCAGAAGCAGTAGCAATAGGCTGTCATTTGGCGTAAAAAGTTTCCCCAGCACACCCTAGGGACATGTTAATCAAAGCTTTTTAATGGATTCAGTCTGATCTGTGACAGGCTTTGTTCCAGAGATGGCATTTGCAGGATAGAGCTGCAAGTTATCAATAAGACACAGTAATTGCTGGGAGTGATTGAGCCTTGTTCCTTAGGCTTCATACCATTCACTCCTTTTTATTATCAGTCAAGGCCAGAGATGTCTTGCAATAAGCAGTCAAGTGATGTCTTGTTTCTTTCTTTAATCCTAAACCATATAATGAAAGAAAATGAAGCAACATGAAAATTTGCATTAATTAAAAAACATATAAAACTCATTTCTGTTTCCCCCCTGCTATGTTTTATATTATTTTTGCCAGGATTTTGTGGTAATTCTTCAACACTATCATGTACTGATAAATCCTTTTTAAGCAGTCAAAGTCTTTCAATGCCTGGTTAAAGGCTTCAGTTCATCCATTGACAGTTCTTTATTAAGTTATTCATTATCTCTGGGAAATCAAAGCATTGGCACAATCAGTAATAACTAAGGATAACACTTATCCCCTACATGGATAGTTAGCCCTGCATCCATTTAGGAAAGATAACTCCCAACACTGAAATGAAAATTCTTCAGTGCTATTCAAGAAGGTAATAGAAACCTAACATTTTTATATAGTGAAGGGTCATAATCCTCCCTTTATAGCACCACAGTCATTTCCATAGCAACACATTATACCTAAACCCACTAGGGATTATGACCTCTCAGCACGAACAAACAGAAGGAAAAGTTGTTTAGAGGAGAAGGAATTTCTTTGATTAGTAAAAGGCAATGCCAACATCCTGTGTGTGCGCACATAAGACAGCAGCTAAATCGAATTTAGTTTTAAGTATGAATGGACAATTAAATGATTGTTAAAATCAGATTTGTTGGTTTCAATGACAGCTTGTTTTGTGCAGTAACAGAACAAACTGTAATAGATTCTGCTCACTGCATTTATTTTTTTCTGAATTGTGTTTGTTGAAAATCAGGTTAAGGTTAATTTATTCTAGTAACCTTATTCTTGACAAAGCTTGGTGATATAACAGGTGAAAGCTACCACCTGAAGAAAAACAGAGGTGGGGAGTAAGAAGTGGTTCCGTCTTCTTATTTTTACTGTCCAGTAAATAATCAGTTATTTTCGTAATTGCAGATGTTCAGAATAAGTAGTTTTGAGGATGTCTAGTGAAAGAAAAGGTTTTGTTGAAACTTTCTTGAAGTATATTTCATAAATAGCAAGAAAATGAGGTTAAGTATTGCACTACTTTGAAAAATTTAATGTGCTTGATTGTCTTGTTGTAATTCAATGTTTGCATATCTCCCATCAAACTCTAAATAGATTATTTCACATTTTTTATTGAACAAACTGGAGTTTTTTTCTATTCATTTTTTTTCTTTTTTCTATTCAGCATGTTGGGGAGTGTCACAGAGTTTCTTGCAAGGAAACAAATGTAGTAGCCTCCCTGCCCATTAATTATGTTTTTACTTCACAAGGAAATTATTTGCTATATATTTGTGAAATAATCTGAAATTTTCAGTTTGAGAACACTAGAAATACCAATATTGCATTCTTCTCTATATTAGTTGTGTCTGTAAAATTTAAAAATCTCTTTGAAATATTTAGAGAGTGAAATATTCATACATGCTAATTATATTAAAAAAACTTAAAATTAATTTTACTTCATCTTCAAAACTGCTCAGTTTTCATATACTATTCTTATGGATATTTCCAATAATTTCATAAACAAAGTAAGATACTCTCTCTTACACACAGGAGCAATCTGTATTATATTCTGCCATATCACAACGTGTATATGTTCACGGTTCTTATTTTTAAAGACATGAACAGTTCGTGAGCTATTCTACTTTCATCACAGAAAAATGGAAGTACTTCCACTGAGAACAAGCATTCTCCTGATGATATGTATTAAGTTGTCATTTTCTGCTCTCTCCTTAAGCTGCAGTCCATGTAGTGTAGGCATCTGGGCAAGAGAGGTCATGATGCATTAGCTATATTATACTAGGACACTTGGAATATAACTTATGACCAGTCCATGTACTTTCTGCTTTGCTTTATGAGGTTATACCGTAAAACAGTGATATCTTGTTTTAACCTATACTTTCAAAAGGAGAATTTACTCCTTAAAGTGTTTGTTTAGGCTTTTTTGTTCTGTTAGTATCTAAAGTACTCAGATTTTTTTTTTTTTTTTTTTTTTTTTTTTTTTTTTTTTTTTTTTTTTTTTTTTTAATATTGAGTTTCCAATAACACATATCTAGACTTGGTAGAAAATTTTTATGTGATATTTGCCTGTTTTTTAAAAAAGACTGGAAAATTAAATGTAAGGAAGTATTTTCTTTACATTAGAATGTGTTTATGCAGAGGAATAAGTTTTTATTTACTTAAAAACTTGTCAACAAAACCAAGAAAGATTTTTTTTTTCATAATCCACTAGAAAGCACTGTTAATTTGCTTTTGACAATGTCCTGTTAACAAAGATGGAGACTCTGATGAAGTCTTTGTCCTAAACTATAGCAATCTAGAAAGATCATGATTGTTGCAGTAAAGACCAAAAAGCTGTTTTAGATAGATTACTCATTGTTCTTAAACTCTATGCTATAATGGTCTCATACCATTGCTTCAAATTTGGAATATCAGTGTGAAATTGTTATTGGAATGACTGCAGAATTCAAAGCAATACGCAAGTGGACCCTCCTTGCTTGCCCTTAAAAAGGAGTTGTAAAAAAGGATTTATTGTTGATATGCATTGTTGTCATTATTATTATTATTTATTCATTTGTATTGATGTGGAAATGTCCCATAGAGAAAGAAAATCATGAAGTGAAACTTTCTAGTGCTTCTTAGGCAAGTTGTTAGATCCTGCATCCTAGAATAAAGCCAGACAACTTTTCCTTTTTTACATATTTGGACATGAAAAGCATCTTAAGGGCCAGGCCTTTATTTCATCAAGAGTGTAAAGCTGTTCCTCTGAGACCATAGCTCCTCAGAAGGCCTGGAAACATTTTGAACTTTTAAAAGTCTCTTCTAAACTTCACACTTCTAATAATCAGACTCAGGCACATTGGGATGATAACACTTCCTTTACGTCTGTAAGTCTAAGATGACTAACTTCCCAACAAACACTCAGTGAAGGAAGAAAATGCTTTCACAGGATGAGGTCAGTTTCTGATCTGACTGTGGTGCAATTCCAGAACAACCTTGATCATTTCAGTGGTGTTCACTTTAGATTTAACAGAGCTGATGGAGTCAAACTTAGCCCAAGATTTTTATTAAAAATTAATTAAATTAACTGCTTACACAGCACATGCAAACATTTAAGAGGAGATAACACATGGGTCTGGGAGGGAGAAGTTAATATAAGATGCTAAATTACAAGGTGATTTTTCTGCAATGACACAATACACATGTTTATCTCTCCCTCTCATCTTCTGATCTACTTCCTCCCATCTCCTAGACAAGCCAAAAACATTCATATTTGGTATCTTTGATGCTTGTCCTGCCTTCAAACCCTTTAGTGCTAAGGCCTGTATCTCTGCAGACATTTATTCTGGTGAAATACTGCAGAGGAGAAGGCAAGCATGCCTGTGAATTTTCCTGCAGGACAGAAGTTTATAGCTTTAATATTATCAACCAAAACCTTTCTAACTCTATTGTCAGCCACAAAACAGAACTTCAAATTTTAATTTTATCTATTTATGGGCAGGGCAAACAAATTTTTATAGCCTCCTTCTTTTCCCTCCCCTGTTTTTTGTGGGGATGACAACCAGACCTTTTTCAAAAGGTCTGTGAGTCACACAATTTTTCTGCAGAACTGAAATGTTAAAGCAAAGAAAGGTATCTGGAGAAGTATAGGAGTATGTAAAGCAAGAAAATGGGACTAATAGACTACTGACCAAAAAACGTTAGTACAGATATTCTAGCAAATGTACATTATATGTCCAGGCCTTTCTGGGACTGAACCTTTCATATCCCAGTAACTTCAGCGAGAGCTGAGTCTACTCAGTCCTGCAAAAGAAGAACTGAACACCTTTTTATGCATGCTGAGATGTTTATGCTGGCTGTTGTAAGAACTACAGAGGGACACCACTTTATGTGGTTTAGGAATGCAGTCTCATAAAAGAGGTGTATGAAGTGTGATGGCTCAGGAATTTAGGAGAAACCACTGGAGAGACAATGTGAGTCAATGTCAATGTAAAATTTTGACTGAAAAAGAACAATGAAGTCTGCCTAAAATACAGTGGTTTATTGCCCTGTTAGTGTTATAAAAATGTGAGTTTCTATTGGTTCCACATAACATTTGAACATTTTATGTATTTAAAAATGTATTGTAAATACTCCTGGTTCCCATGGCAAGACAAAATCTTGTACTTTCCTTTTTTTGCAGTTATGTAGCTGAAGAGTGGAGAGCCAGATACTGTCAGCTTTCAAGACACTTCAGTATCTACTTAGACAAAAAGCTGTAGTATAAAGAACACAGCGCACAATTTCACTACTCCCATAAATTTGGCAGTAAATCCCCAAATCCCTAGTAATCAATGTAGAAGTTTAAAAAACAGTTGGGTTTTCAGTTTTGTGGGTTTGATTTTGGTTCTTTGTGGTGGTGGTGATGCTGGGTTTTTGTGATATTTTGAATGGCAGCAACTGGCCTAAAATCAAACAAGGTAACTCTTCTAGTACTAGGACATTAGAGTATCCTCCTCTGACTGCAGGAACTCAGAAAGGAGAGAAATTTTTTATGAGTTCATACAGATTTACCAGGGGGACTTTATCCTCTCCTATTTTTCTCCACATGATGCTGTGAGTAACTTGTGTAGTCTACAGCTCCTGTGTCACAGCTGAGCATAGGTGAAGCATTGGTGTTCACAGACTAATACTATAAGGAACACAGATGTTGAAATAAAGCAGAGAATGGAGCTGAGAAACAAAGAAGATTTAGTACAGGAGTAGTATATGCTATCAAAAGAAAAATATTAGTAAACCTGGAAGTTTGACTGCATACATATATTTGAAATGGATTTTCTAATAAAACTGTGGTTGACACAAATTTATTTCCTTTCTAATTTTTCATCTGAGTTAACACTGAGATAAGATCATGGCTGCTAGGGGAGGCAGTGCTATCCCTGACATGCTACAAAAAAAAAGGAGCTTACAGTACATGTATTTACAAGTCTACCAAATTCTACCAGGTTTTAAGACAAAGAAAATAATTATTTTGTGTCAAAAGTGGTTTTATGAGATCTAATAATGTGGTATGGATGCTTGTCTTTTAGAAAGCAACTGATTACAAACATTGAAAGACATTAAGTCTCTGAGACATCTTATTCTAGAGTCTAATTTGATGCATTGTTGGATTTGAAAATGTAATCATGTAAGGAGAAGGGTTGACTGCAATAAGACATGAGATCCCTTCAGTTTCAGAATATTGTTCTAAAGGTCAAAAGCAGAAGAGAAAGAAGAGAAAGTCTTACACAGACATCTGAGATAGGCTAAAAAATTAAAATAATTATAAAATGATAAAATGCTGTTATAACAATTTTAGTCATACAAGTTTTTAATCAGGATGGGTTTTTTATCCCCATCTTTTCCATCAACTTAAAGGAAGGATCATAGAACCCTTAAGGTTGGAAACAATCTCTAAGACCACCTAGTCTAAGCACTGTCGTGTTTATCACTAAATCATGTTCCGAGTACCACATCTGAATGCTTTTTTTAACATTTCCATTCATGTTTTTTCCATCACATCCCCAGGCAGGCTGTTCCAATGCCCCACCAGCATTTTAGTGGAGCATTTTTTTCCTACTATCCAACCTAAACTTCCCCTAGCACAACTTGCACCTGTGGCCTCTTGTCCTGTTGCTGGTTGCCTGGGAAAAGAGACCAACCCCCATCTTTCCACACCCTCCTTTCAGGGAGCTGTAGAGAGCGATGAGGCCACCCCTGAGCCTCCTTTTCTTCGGGCTAAACACAGCCAGGTCCTTCCCTCTTGGTGGGACAGACCCTTCCCCAATGTCACTGCTCCTCTCTGGGCTTGCTCCAGTGCCTCAATGTCTTTCTTGCAGCAAGGGGCCCAGAACTGGACACACCACTTGAGGTGTGGCCTCACCAGGGCCCAGTACAGGGGGACAGTCTCTGTCCTCTGGTCCTGCTGGCCACACCATTGCTGGTACAGGCCAAGGTGTCATTGGCCTTCTTGGCCACCTGCGCTGGCTCGTGTTCAGCTGCTACCAGCACCCCAGATTCTTTTCTACCAGGCAGCTTTCCAGCAACTCTGCCTCATCCAACCGTGTTGCCTAACATTGCTGTGACCAAAGGGAAGGACCCAAAATCTTACCTTATTGTTTGCCTTCCTCATCCAGGTGTCCTCAGCCCATTGATACAGCGTGTCCAAATCCCTCTGCAGGGCCTTCCTGCCCTCCAGCTGATCAACACTCCTGATACTGAGCCCTGGTGAACACAGGAAAACTTGTGACCAGCCACCAGTTGGATGTAAATCCACTCTCCACCATGTACACTCCAGGCAGATTTGCACTCAGTGTACATACAGTACACACTTTCTAGCCATGAGCAGCCATTTTCTTCAGGAGGATGTGTGGTAAATGGTGTCAGAGGCTTCACAAAAGCCCAGGTATGCATGTGCACTGCCTTTTCCTCATCTGCTGAATGGGTCATAAAAAGGAGGTCAGAGTGGTCAAGCAGAATGTCTTAAACCCATGCTGGCTGGACAGATATCCTATTTGTTTTGCACATGCCATGTGACAGCACTCAAAATTATCTGCTCCATGAACTTCCCCAAAACAAAGAGCAGGCTGACTGGCCTGCAATGCCCCACATCTTCCTTCCAAATCTTCTTCTTGTAGATGGACATCACACTGGGTGGTCTGCAGTCAGCTGTGACATTCCCAGTTGCTCATCCTGGCAAATAATTGAAATGTTTCTCTTGCCAGCCCCCTCAATACCCAGGGGTAGAGCCCTTTCAAACCCTTGGACTTGGGTGTCCACCTGGATTTTCACCTGAATTATGGGGGCTTTATTCTGCTTCCTTTAACTCTATTCCAGCTCTGGGGCCTGGGTGCCCAGAGGATGACTCATGTTGCTGTCAAGAACTGAAGCAAGGAAAGCATTATTACCTGGGCCACAGTGGTATTTCCCTCTGCATCCAGAAAGGGTGGCAGTTCTCCTTAGTCCTTGTTTAAGTAGCTGATTTTTTTATTTTTTTTTTTCCTTGCCTGTAGAAATGTAACAATAAAACCGGTCACTCCTGAGGTTTTTGTCACGTGCTGTAGAAGGGTACATGTTTGACCCACTGGGATATCATTAAGTAAAGCAAGTAATATGTCTGCTATTATATTTATTAAAAATGTGAATGAAGCTCAGAAATTTGCTTTTAAATTGATTTGGGAGAACAAAACAATAAGTATTAAGAAATGCAGACAGTCTGTTTCCTTCAATGCCTCCTGTGTTTCGCTGATCATTTCAGAAGCAAAAAAAAAGACCCTGCAAGGAAAGAATTAAAACCTTGGCTGAAAGAAAAAAATAAGTATGTGCCAAAATATGTAAATTTCTTCCTATTTATTTCATGTATTGACACATTTTAATAGTTAATGTTGCATTACAATGGATTTTCTAGTCAAATGACATTCACACCAATGCCAAGCAAATCTTAAGATTCAGACTTCTACTGTGGTGAAAGTTCTTTGGTCCAAATAAATATTGCATTTTATTATTCCACAAAACAATCATAACCCTGAGGTGCTAAAAGGGAAGATATTCATCATGAACAGCATTTTCTGTTTCCTTGCAGTTCAAGTTCTTAGGGTGAGGAAGGTGAACTCCTCTGGTGAGAACATCTTTTAAATGTTAAGGTCCAATTTTGTTTCTTCTTTAAGTTTGTAATTTTCCTTATTGTCTTTTTTACTCACCGCCTTACATTTATTTAGAGATATTTGATTTCCATTCCCCTATTATTTCTAGACAGTATTCCATTGAAATTTCTGATTGTATTTGTTCTACTGAGGCACTGTGTATAGCAAAAATGGTGAAGATGTTTCTTGGCCTTGGTATTTTATAAACGTAGAAAAGCCATGTTTGAAGAGCTAGAGATTGAATTCAACTGCCTTAGCACAGAAGGACATTTGTCATACAGCTTCTTCACACTCAGATGTGTCTTAGAGTGGAGTCTGGCACTGCTCCTCAAATCTCAGTGAGCAAGAGCTGGTTCCACTTGCAGAGAAGGTTGTTCCTCCATGTCACATCATCCTGTCCCATTGTCAACACCTCCAAACAGCACTTCAGGGGAAACTCGGTTGCCTTGGATGATCTGAGACCACCTAGCAGTTAATAGAGGAGAATCTGTGCCTCCCTGCTCCTCTCCCAGCCACGAGCTTAACCACTCACTGCTGCCACCTCCAGAGCCCTCATCTTACTCTGAGCTGATCTGGCAGAAAATAAGCCACATTAAAAAAGTGAGTAACTTCTTTACTTTGTACTGCATTACTTCTAAAATATCTGTCTACCTCACACTAATTCAAAAATGAGAATCCACATGGAGAAAAGAATTGAAAAACAGCTTGAAAAAAATATTTTTTTTTTCTCTTTTCATAATGAAAGTACTGCTACATGTCTGCCTCTTAATGATTTCCATCTATGCATCCAGGATTTGAAAATATAAAACTGTCATACCACCCCCTAGATATAAGTTTAAATACAACTCCAGACCTCTGTTCCTCTATTCTATTGATGTTTATCTCTTTATCACTCCTTCATCCAGCTGCATCTTGTTAATGATAAAACAGAAAGACTTTGAAAGGATTTTGAAATCGTTAATTTAAATGTTAGCACCTTAAGATTAAGTTCTTGTAGTCAGGATAAGCACTAAATTTGCTTGGTCTTTTTTAGCTAGAGACTTACTAGCTAATGACAGAAAGATCTCTTTCATGTGTAAAAATATAATACAATCTGCAGAGTTGATGTGAGGCTTTGAAGGGCACTCCCAGAACCTCCTCTTGTTCTGGGAAAATAAATATTAAACCAAATATATTGCTAGTTCAAAGCTGAGTGAAGGACTGTGTTGGTAAGGTTGTACTACTTCTTTGTCCTGTTTGTCCTTAGGCCTCGTTGCTGGGATGATTTTGTGTTCAGAATCATTATTCTGAATTATCAAGGCAGTCATTATGATGGTTAGTATCCAAATGAGTATAACTACATGATGTGAACTATATTATATGTTTTCCTCCAAGGCACTGGCATCCATGCAAGAATGCCAAGTCTTTGCAAAGGCTTTCAAAAATCAATATAGTTGCAATCTCTATTAAGTGACAAAAAATCAGATGACAACAAAATTACCGTGTAGTACACCTATGCACACACACCACATAAGTCTAGCTTGATTTATGGGTACCCTTAAACTCAAAATAAATTTAGCTGTGCTTTTGCCTGAAGAAAACAGGAACTTCTCACAGAGGGTGTGCATTATTTTCTGGGCTACACCATGTCTATTCCCAAATCTGACCAAAGAGAATAAAAAAGGAAACTCATCCTTTTTATCTGATAATAACTCATAATGCTCATGTTCATGTTTTTAAATAAGAACCTAAATTTGAATAAATTTCAAAACATTTGACACAATGTCTCATACAGCATTCATGATACATAGAGAAAAACAGAAAAGATGTTTTTCTACATGGAAAGATGCCTGTCCAAATAAATTTTTATTTGGTGAAAGATATACAAGCAGTTGTTATAGCATCTAGAATTTAGTGAAGATCTGAGGTACTCTTATTCTATTCTGTGCATTTCAGGGACAAGCATTTGCATATAGGTGAGCAGAAATAAAATTTAGTGTAAGACAACTGCCATTTCTCTGAGTGTCCAGGCAATGAGTGGATTAAAATTGAATAGAAGGTAGGTTGCATTTGCACTGTGAGTACATATGAATAGATACTGTCTTTTTTTTTTTCTTTTCCTGAAGACACTTATAATTGTGTAACTATACAGAAACTGTTTGTTACTACCTTACATGCACAAAATCCCAGTGAACAGAGATATCTGAATGCAGTATACTGTAAGTGCTTTATTGTAAGCATCAGTAACTACATCACAGATAATCAGAAATCTCAGTACTGTAACTGGTCTGAGGCTTTAGTCTCAGGCTGATTTAATTCTATGATTGTTTAAAGCACAGACTTGTCAGTAACCTTATGTGGAAAAGGTTTGAAGAACACTCACCTGCTTTCCCAAATACCTCATTTTAGAATTAACCTCCTTAAGCTCCCCATCTGACTGGCTGAGAGTCAGATATCTATAGGCTCTATATGAGAACATTATGTTATGAGAGGCTCCATTGAGTTTCTCTTAGCTGTGCTGAGGAGGAGCTCATTTCTCTCCTCTGAAGACAAACTAGTCTCAACTACATCAAACCAAGATTAGAAGAACCTGTGTGACATCCTCTGTTTCTCATTTGCAAAATCAGGTAATCATCATGATTTCTTATGTTATTGTTTTTTGAAAACACTTAAGTCATACCAGAAGGAAAAAAAATTATGGAAATGACTATTACTACCATCCGTCATGATCTGAGGCTTAAATTAGTATCTCTGACTTGAAGCAGAAGTATAATTGCTAACAACTTAATCATTTATTTCATATAATACTTTCCTATTTCCCTCTAATCTGTCCTCTTCTCTTGATTTCCTGTTTTCTTCCTTTCTTAGGCTAAAGTTAAAATGGCTGGTACGTCTGGCTCAGAAATGCTCTTCCTCTTACTTCTTCCCCTGAAAATTTTTCTAAAATCATGTCTTCTTCTTCTTCTTGCAGAGACACTCATTTCCAAATCACAAGGAAAATGGTCAACTACAATAATGCAGGGTATCATTCTCTAGAGTCTGAAAGACACCTGTTTAAAGTGACTAGACTGAGCAAAAAATGGGCAAAGGTATGAAAATTTTCCTTCATGGGAAATAGGTTACGTGGGTCTCCAGCCTGAAGAAAGGGGCAAATGGGGCCACGAGACCAGAAAAAATGTAGAGATTTATTAAAGCTGTGTGGCATAAAGAAACTGAATAGGGCATTAGTAGCTTCTGTTTCTTGTAATAGAGAATAATAAAATATAATAAATCATTATTTTAATAAAATAGAAATTAAATAATTAAATATTCTTAAAATAAAATAGAAATTAAAGAAAAACACTAAATTCAAAACAAACTCAAGGAAGTGTTTTTCACACAATATATAATTATGCTCTAAAACTACTCTCCTCAGGTGACAGTCTGCTCAAAAAGCACTTGATCAAATTGATATTTTTCAAAACCCTTTTTTCTTAGATCATCATATGGATTCAATTGGGGTTTTGAAGGCTGTTGTCATCTCTGGGCAGAAAGTAATCTCAAATATTTCTATAAAATCATGGCTGGACAAGAGAAGTACAAAGTAACTTTTTTCCTTTTGTCATCACAATTTTGTATGGTAAGAGAGTTTTAGTGAAACCACATTGAGTTGATTTGGTTGTGAATATTTTTGTATCTGCTGAAGAAGCATGGAAAAAGAATTTCAGGAATTTTGGCCTCCTTTAACTAGATTTTGCTAGCCCATGTAAAAATTAAAGGATTGCTATCTTCAGCCCAATTCCTATGGCAAACTCACAGACAGAAACAAACCTAATGAGAAAATTTAAATGAATATTTGTAAAATATTAGCTGACTGAAAATTGACACAGCCTGTAAAGGTCAAGCCTATCCAGTGACACATCCCTAGTAAGGCATGGGTGCACCCTGCATAGACTAATGGAAAATTTCCTAAACAACATTCTTGCCATTCATTGGAAGATAAGAAAAGAATTGGACTTTATCAGCAACAGATCTCTTAGTACCTGACAGTTTCATGGACAGTAATTTCTCGAGTTTTTCTTCTTATATCTGTTTGATCAAAAGTGATGGCAATGATTTGTGGATTTATGGATGAGCAAGGTGGGAAACATCCTAAGAATTAAATCATGCTGTACCTATGAGAACTCCTCCAATGTCTTTCTTTTCCTTCCTCATTCCTCCTGTTTTTTAAGGTCATGTGTTCTTTAGGTAAACTGAGTGGTTTTGCACCAGATTTACAGATTTTCAAGCACTGCAAATACTCATTTTGTGAAAGTGAGAGCAATAATACAATTAAAAATGTCCAGGCACAACCAGAAGACCCCAACAGATGTCTGAACTCCTCCTCAAAAATCCCTTTCCAGTTCCTCAAGCACCTATCAGTATCATCTGTTTTAACTTAAAATAGGAAGAAACAGTAAGAAACTTTTAAACAGAGCTGAGTACAGCTGTTATTTATCTTGGCTACAAACTAAGTGAAAAAACATTTCTGAGATTCTGTGTTGTTACTACTTTCCTAAGAATTTATTCACTGTAATTTGGAATTGAGTCTTCTTCATTAAATAGTATCAAATGGCCTATCTTCCTAATTATTTCTTGCCAGTCCAAACACTGTACAGGAAAGTGTATGAGTTTAGTGGACAAATATCAAGGAATTCAATTATGAACCCAGCTCTGAGATATATATATATATATATATATATAAAATTAATATTTTTTTTTAATAATGGAGGTTCTTGCCCATTCATTGAACTCATACATTTCATTTTCTCTGATTTTTTTTTTTTTTTTTTTTTTTTTTTTTTTTTGTGTGTGTGTGTGTGTGTGTGTGTGTGTGTGTGAATTCTAGTGGTGCCAAAAGCTCTTAATCCCATTCTTCTAATTCTACTGTGAAAGAGTAGAGAGACTCTGTCTTACACTGTGGAATAGACTTCTAGTCCTCACAGGACTCTGCAGTTATACTTGGTAACATATATTCCAGTCAGTAGAGTTGCTCTGGGAAAATTTATTTCTGGTGGAGAAAAAGGAGATAAAATAAGTCCAAGTATGTTTCCCTGCGCAATTTTTTATTTTCTTTAGCCCAAGAAAGTGAAAAGCATTATGCTTCAGTCTTTGGACATTGGCCTTTGATTCTTTTGTCTTTCTGCTATTTCAATGAAATAAAAAAGGAAGTGAGAGACAGACAAACACTAAAAAAACTGAATACCCAACTCTTTGGGGTATCTTTTCACCAACTCTAAATATTATGTTGAAAAACTATTAAACTTTTTAACCTAAAGGTCAAGAGTTTATCTTTCTGAATTTAAAAACTTATTTTTCATTATCTTAAGAAAATGTGGACAAGTATGTACAGGGCATTCCCAACAATTAAATATATGTAGCAGGAATTATTTCTATCTTGAATTAAATAAATAAATGAACAAGAGAAAACAAATCTAAATTCTGTCAAAGCATACAGGTGTAAGGAAACCTCCATTTCAGCTAATTAATATAGAAAAATAGGTCCTTCTAGGGTGCTACTCATCTTGACCTACAGTGGACATCTAAAATAACCAAATATATTACAAAAGTAAAGTATCAGTACTGGCAGACACCACGGAAGTTAGCAAATTCTCTGTGCACAATAAACCACACTGAACCACTGGAAGGACTGCATGGGGCTTTAAAGGCATAAAGTGGTAAAATCCTAATTTTCTGAATGTGAGTGAAAAAATTGGGTTTGCATTTGTTTCTTTCTCTCATTTCTGTGCAAGATGCTCTAGAATTGCAAGTGTTTTGATATCTCTCTAATGCAGCCAGAAACACAAGACAAAACTATAAAAGCCAAGATATTCAGTGATGGGGAGGTTCACTTTGATATTGTTAGCCTTATGAGTTTAGTGAACACCACCGAACAGAGGTCCTTAGTAGGCTGGTCCAGGAATTTTGTGAGCTTTCCTGACTTCTGGCTGTCTAAATTATAAGGTCTCTAGTGCAAGGACCATTTTTTAGATCTGCTGTTCTACATACCCTAGCAGAGCACAGCCATGAGTCGTCTGTGCTTGGCTACACTGCCAAGAGCGTGTATTACAAGAGTAATAATAATAATAATAATAATAATAATAATGTAATGATACTAGTAATAATGATTAGTCTTATGACGTCTTATGCAGTCTCATTCTTACTATGCAAACAAGTTTATATAAAAATTTATATTACAAGAAAGATATTAGTTTGATTTTCAGTAAAGCAAGAAGTTTTGAATCATGTAGATGTAGGGCTGTCATGAATATGCAAAACATTGTGATCATTGCCGTAATTAGATCACTTTGAAATAAGCTGGCCTTAAAATAATGAATTGTCAGTACAGAAAGTCATTGTGACACCAGCTATAAATACCAAATGTAACTTAAATTCAGCCTGAAAATGGTCCTGTAAAGTAATTTTAATGAGATAATATGCTCAAAAATGCCCTTGATTCTCATCATGTTTCTACATACAACCTGTGAAATAGCAGTTTTTCAAATTTGAGTTACCATCTGTATTAGTAGTTACCAATTTGAACATAAAATAGGATGAAGCTTATCTTACATTTTCAGTGTTCTTTAACTGTTTTGTGATTGTTGTGGAAAACGCAGGCAGATTCTTTTGTTGTTGACATCAGAAGTGGGGGTCACTCTGGGCCTACTGAGTACATTCTGAGCTCAAGCAAAAATTGATTTCCTTTTTTTAAAAAAGCAGCTGGCACTACAATGAGTAGCTTTCTTTCGATTTTTCTTTTCCACTGAAGCATTCAGTGAATGCAGCAGGCATAATAGGCTGAAGTAAACAGTGTCAGGTTCTGTTATATCAAGAGCTCTTTTAAACTAAGCAGACAAGCTATCATCAGTGCCTGAAACCCTGTAAATGGCAGCAGAGACTGAAAATGAGTTTGTTTCCTGACAAGTGTTTTGACGACATTTTGAAGAATAGAAGGAGTTGCTTTGCTAATTACTGTGGCTGCCACATGTTCAGTCATGATACTGTTTCATTAATGAGGAATATAAACAGCCTGTGTAAGGAAGTAATAGAGTTAGGGATTCAATGAAATATGTGCCATCAACTCAGACCATCATAAACAAGAAAAATATAGACTTTTGTTTTGCCTGTTTTCACCTTTATTCACTGAAAGAGCCAGTACATCTCTCAAAAGCTTTGGTAAAGCAAGAGCTGTCTGTGATAGAGCAAGCTAGGAACAAGTACAGAAAGGATAGTGGTGATTTTTTTTTATCAATAAATTCACAAGTTTGGGGTAATTATCATTTGACAGGAGTGCAAATTAAAAACAAAAGCAGTATTTATAGCAAGAGGTGCAATCTGGCTTTCTGCACACAGTCTAGCTTCAGTCTTGGTGAGGCATTACATTAGAAGACTTGCAAAACCACAGGCAGTTGGGATTAGACATTTTGCAGCAAGAGTCTCAACAATGCATGACAACTGGAAAACAGTGCTTCAGGTGACCACTACCCTTTCTGTAGTGGGCTTAAACAAGGGAAAGTTTTGGCTAGATTCAGAGTTGGCTCCAAGTAGTGGAGCAATTTTCATTCATTAAGAAAAAATACTTGGAAAAATAAAACCAAAATACACACACAGAGTATTTTTGTTTGTTTGTTTGTGTGTGTGTGTGTTTTAAAGAAAAAGAAAAACCTTTGTGCTATCAGGTTGCCAAGAACTAGATCCTAGTGGATGCTGCCTGTTCCCACTGTAGGACAGAATCTTCTTGTGTTACTGATCATTGGAAATCAAAAGAGAATATGGGGTTTTTTGCATCATGTATCTGTTCTTTTATGACACATAACACAGGGGCATGTTGAGACCTCCCTTTTTGTAGCTGGTAGTGGGGAAAGGAGTTGTTTCTGTTTTGTGAAATTCCTGGAATTTTGTTTATGTACAGTCCCTAGCAGTGTTTATGTACAGGGCGTATCCAAAGCCTATGTTCTCTTTTGAGAGAATATTTTTGAAATTTCTCTGATGTCCTGCAGTTGTCAGTTCCAGCCCCCTGCCTTGTTCTTCTTCACTTTCTTCCAAAGCAGAATGCTGCTTGTCCAGCTAGAACATAATATTAATATTAAAAAAAAAAAAAAAATCCATTTGGAAAAAATGTATTTTAAAAAATCAACATTAATTTAAAATGTTACTGATTTTCTTTTTAGAAAAAATGTATATTTATCTTTATGTACTTTGACCCTTTTGAAACATTTGTAATAGCATGAACAATAAGACAGTGTGACTGAATGATACTCAGAAATAGTTCATGAGAAGACATTAGCTGAATATTATGTAAATGGCTTAGAATGGGGAAAGCATGTTAAGATATTAAGATGAAAATATCAAAGTGATAAAGTGGCTGGTAAAGAAAACAGACTTTCAGAGAGCTTAAACTCTCCAAGTCAGATCAAACTGAGCACTAGATAAAAAATTAGGTATAAGATGGGAAGGAAATATACTGGATTTGCATAAATCAAATGCCCATCTCAGTATTTAAATTAGGTAATGGGTTTTTTAATGATTTTTTTTTTAGTCCTTATCTTCCAAAGCTTTGCTAAATTATTGTTTGTTACTACACAGAGTCAACAAAAACCATAACTGGGATAGTTTTTTTGGTTTGCATAAACATATATATACACACGCACATTGTAAGGAAGATTACAAGAATATAAATGAAAAATAAATATCCTAAATGTAGCCATAAACTCCCTGTGTAACTTCAAAACTTTCTTACTTTGTTTTTACTCACTGAAGTTACAGATGGAACAAGAGATTATAGTATTTTGATACTGGAAGTGATCTCTTTCCTTGCCATGAGATGTGGCCACCCCTTACCACTCAATGTGCAGACACATTTAGAATTGCTTCTTGATTTCTAAGTAACTAGAAAACTAATTACTCAATTAGCTACTGAGATTTGTATTATAGACTCTAGAGCTGGAATCTAGTGTTAGGACCATTGTATTCCTGGAGCCTCTGGGGAGTCTTTGAACCGACAGCTTAAAATACAATTTCTCTTTTGACATTAATGCTGGGTTACAGGACATTACCCTACTGCCAGAGCATGCAAGAAGACAGGCTGACATTTTCAAACACTACTGAAAGGATTTCAATGACTCTTCTGTTGTTTTTGCCATAAGCCCCAGGAAAACAGTTATAAATTATTTGTCTAGAGAATTATAAGGCTTTCCTTGCATGGAAATGGGGCTTTTATAAATTAAGAAAGTTTTGTTTGTTCATTTGTAGAGATCCACCATAAGGAATAAAGGCATTTATACTAAAAATCTTCATCTCATTTTGTGCTTGACCATATAATATTCACAATAAAATGGTGGTTAATGTTGAGAACTTGATCTTGGCCAAAAAGGAATTGCATGAACAAATTTAAGAGGTATTATTCCATAACAGCTTTCTGTTTTTTGTGTTGCTGAGTTTTTTTAATGACATCTACATTTGTTGCATTCCTGTCAGCTACAGTTCAGGCTGCTTCTTTTGACCCTGTACAGTAATCTGTGTGGAAAGCACTGCAGATAATTGTCCAGCTACATGACTTTTGGATCCAATGCCACAAAAGACAGGATGTCTTATAGAGATGCTCAGTGTAACCTGTTTATTTGGGACAGGATACAAATATACTCAGATGATACTTTTATCATTAAATATGGGTCAGTGACACTGCTGTAAATTTTGCCCTTCCAAAAGTCTGTAAGGCTGCTATCTTTTGTTCATATGTACATATTAACCTTTCTTTGTTGTTTTTCTTGGCCCCTAGGTCCAAAACATATAGACCTGGGGTTGTAATTTTCTCTGAGATTCGATAAATGAAAAGACACTTTATAGTTTCTTAGTAATACCACCTCTCTTTGTTAGCAACACATCTGAGCCTTATTCTCATGATAGGACTTGCCACAGGGGTCAGGGGTAACTGTGGCTGCAGAACCTCATTGTGGTGTGGTTTTACAAAAGAGATCTTTCCCTGCCTATATGTACTGGACTTTGAGTGTCTGAATCTCTGTGGCAGAGATCCAAGATTGAAGATGTAACCCTGCAACTGTGATTTTGGGGAAGCAACACTGTCTCTGAGCCATGGTTACAATAGCTATGACAAATAATTAGTGAGTTGTTTTTTCTTTTCCAAAACACAGTATTCACACAGGACTAGGGTTTGTGCTTCTGGTGACAAATTGCATTTAAGAATAATTCGATGTTATAGTCTATATTCCGTGTGAGCATCTGAACAGAAATTACATATTTAATAATTATATTTTCTTTCCGTTTTCTAAGGGACAAAAGGGCTTATTCAGGGTAATTTAGAAGGTCATCTGAGTCCTTCCAGGATGACACTTTTGGCTAACTGGATGCTACTGATAGCTTCTGAGAGCAATTTTATCATGAATATTGCAGTCAAAAGGCACACTCAGTGTATGGAGTCTGTACATCATAAGACATACATCTTAGGTCCTGAAAATGGGGCAACAAGAGGCTTTCCTCCTTTCCCTGCAATTTTATTGTGACACCAAAAATCTGATTTTTATCCTACCTTGGAGAAGACACACCAAGTAGGCATTTCTGAGCACTTGTACTTCTGAGGAGAATGTAATTACTGTGGAAATTAACTTCACAGCCAAAGATTGTGGTGTCATGATAATTCAGTAGGAAGGATGTTTTCTGCACAATCACTAATCTTGTTTTTCCCTTTGTTTTTGGTTATCACATAATATCATTCATTAAAACTGATAACAAGAATTGCTTCTCTTTAAATTTCCTACCCAGTCTCACTTTAGCTGGGTTAAGTTTTCTTGGAACTTTTATTGCAGTCATGCTCAATTGACTTTCTTTATAAAAGTGCTAAGTCTTTTGTCCGGGTTTATTCTTAGCAGTTCTAGAAACTGCAAAAAATACACACTGCTGGTTTCTTGCTAAAATAATCATGCATGAAACTCTAGTTTTCAGGCACAACCTTTCTGAGGTTGATGAGAAGCAGGTTACAAAATTTCTTTTATAAGAGAAAGCAGTCTTTGCCTTTGGAGTCAAGAGGAGGTTAGCAGAGAGCAAAGGCGTAGACTTTCACTGCTATCAAATAATCTTCTAATTTTTTACTGATTTTCCCAGTGTGGTTTGCAGCAAGAAAATATGTTAACTTCCAGGACAATAGATTTCCTTCTGTTTAAATTCAGTGTTATAGCTACTGGAAATAACAGAACAAATATTTTGGTCATTCTTCAGACAAAACCCTTCTGTATGGGTTAATACACAGTGAACAGAGGAAATTTTGTTAGCTTGAATCCACAGTGGTTTTTTTGTAATATCTTCCTGCTGGGAAGACATTACAAAAAACCTTCCTGGCATGAGGGAAGTTGTTTGTCAAAACCCCCTCTCATTTTGGAACATGAAAAATTGAAGTGTGTAGTGGTGGAAAGCTTTCACTCTGTTTACAGTCCATTCCTTAAATTAAACTACTGAAAATGCAGCAACATTATGCTTACTGAGGAGATGACTCATTTACGTGGTATCACTGGTTATAGCTATTATGTGAGCAAATGGAACCAGAAATGCAGAAATAAAGATGAGTTGCATTTTCCTCATCATGAGATTATGTGCTGGTCTATGGGGGGAAAAAAAAAAAAAAAAAAAGCCTCAGCTTCCCATAGTAGTGTGTTTTAAAACAATCATATAAGAAGAAGGGTTATGAAACTATACCACTCACTGTTCACCCAACCAAGTTTTACCTGGTTTGCTGGAAGAACAGTTAATCAAAAGCAAAGACTGTCAGCTGCAAGAAATGACATAAATACCATTTTGCAAAAGTGAAAGGTAGACTGAATGCATATCACGTAAACACTTAGACACCCAAACAGCATTACATGAATACGCAAGAATAAAATGAAAATAGCATTTTACATTATAAGTAATTTTTGCCAAAGCACTGAAGTGTCACATGACCTTGTGTCTAGACTTTAGGATAGCAACAGAACCTTAGGACAGAAATCAGGCCAAAAAATATGGCTCTTTCATGGAAAATAAAAAGAGCTAAAAGTGATCTAATTCTTGACTTGTGGTGACGAATGCAGTACAGAGATTTCATATGCATAAGCTTTTATTTCAACAGTCTCTACTGATGTGTGTTGTGAAAACGAAGACTGCAAGTCAGGCTGAAATGCCATTTGTCTGTCTCTGAATAGCAACTGTTGGGCTGGTAGAAAAATTCACAATAGGGCACAACATTTAGAACTTTGTACAGCCTCAGCATCCAGAAGTCTTTGATGGTGCACAGTCTGAGTAGGTCTAGGAAGTGAAGATAGGTGTTACTGGAAGTTAGGTACATGTAAGAAACAGCAAACATAAGCTATGTTTGCATAATTCACGTGGTTGGTGTTGCAGACTGGAGCGTGCACACTGATTTACAGATTCTGTTGTGTTCACAAGTGGAACTGAGAAACAGCCAGCATTGTCATTTCTTTCCTCAACTAATGTGACACAGAACTGTTTTATAAGAATTTTTCCATCAACATTTAATTTTACTAGTATGTATTTCCAAACTTAGTAGAAAAAGATTTCTGTAAACTCTGCTTGTTCTGAATTGGAGTAACTAGGGCAAAAATTGGATAGTGCTGTCCCAGAGGAGAGATTGCAACTTCTTGTTCTGCTTTGAAATTTGGGAAAAATCATGGTCGGAACAAGAAGATGTATCAAAAAATGTACAAAAAGGGCAGTTCCATACCAACCAATTTCTAAAACCTTTCTTATTTCACATTTCCACATACATATCTCAATGCAGTTTTAAAAATGGTTAATATTTGCAACAAGCTTATTCACTCTTAAACACTTTCTAAAATGTTCCATTTTCACAAAGTATCCAAGAGACAGTCCCCGAGTGTGAAGCTGTTTATCTTTATAATCTGCATTTATACATTGGAGATGAAAATAAATGATGTTACCTGTAAATCCAACTAAATTTTTAATATTGTAGACTTGAAGTATTTTTCACAAATACTTTTGGATAGTGGAATTTATGTAAACATGTCACAATAGTTCTGAGCAGTTGAACTCGACTCTTCAAATGAGTGCATTACTACTGAAAGGTAAAAATCAGCTCTCTTATAACATTTAAGATTTCACTGAATTCTTTAAAATTAATAAAAATAAAGGATACAAATAATAAGAATCAAACTTCCTCTGGTGACTGTGTCTTGAGACAAAGTTCAAGTTGTCCATTGGAGCCAATTATTGAAAAGGCATTAAAGAGCTGAGTGGTTATGACACTAGTGCTTCAGGATGTCAGATAACAGGAATTCAATCTTCCCAAGAATTGGCTATAATAGCAGTATTTTAAAAAACAAACAAAAAACCAAACAAGTTATTTCTTTCCAAGCTTTGCTGAAAAGATTTCACAGGAAAAGACAAAACAGCATTTAGCCTGTCTTTTTTTGTGTTTTCTCCTATTCCAGTTCAGGGTACAACTATCAGCTTCACCATGCTTGTGTTTTTTCACATTTTATTTCACTAGGGTCTGCATTGTTTTTATCACTTAAACTTTAATTACAACAAAATTATCTGAGTTCTCCTATACCATAATTTTTCATGGAAAATCTTTCATTAAAAAATGTGAAGAGGATAACAACACAAGCTTCTCAGCTGCTAAGAGTCAGATAATGGTCCCTGTTGTGCTAAGGTGCTATCAATAGTGCGGTTTTTTCTAGTTTATATAGTCAGTACAAATTTTACAGAACTTGTGTGGAAGTTGGGTGAAAGTTGAAGATCTGTAGACCAGTGTAGCTGGTTTGTTACAGTTTCTGGAAATTCAATAAATAACTTTTAATCCACTTTGTGTTTTTGGTCAAACAGTTAATGGCCTGAAGATTTGGAGATGGGCCTAAACTGGAGTGTTGTATTAATATTATTCAATATCTGCTAACGTTTTATTAGGCTGCTTTATTGTACATATTCTAGAGTCAGAGGATTGCATCTAAGAAAAAGGAATCAGTGCTCTTACATCAATAGGAAGTCAGAAAGCTTTGCTGTTGCCAGGGGAGCTATTGCTAAGCAAAATAAGGACAAGAAATTTGGTTTATGTTAGGCTGAAGGGTAATGAAATTTCCAGAAAAAAGGCATAGCGGTATTTTCCTTCCCATCTGGGTGGTTAACACATCAAGTTGCAGGCCCTGTTGATGATTCATTCTTTCTTGTTTCTGGACCTCTTCCGTGGTATATCTGCTTGAATAAACTCCACCTCTTAAAACCAAAAGCCATCCATTTCTCACAGCACCTGCCTTAGGGCTTTTTTTATTTCCTTTTTTTTTTTTTTTCCAATCACAGCAAATAATTGATTCTCTCATTGCTTTTCTTGATGATGTGACAACTTTATAGAATAAATTAATTTTCTTATCCCTCATATATTCACTTGCCATACAAACTTCTAAAGAGTATTGAAAACGTAGGCTTTTCCTTGCTTGTTCCTTTTCAAACCTCGGCTTTGCTACTATTATAGCCTTTCCCAATACCAGAAAGTTAAAATCTTCTCAAGGGAATTGTTTATATGCTTGTTCAGATTATGTCAATATCATTATACTGAATTACCAGGATATTATGAAATTTGAGTTTAACAAATGTTGATAAAACATATTTTAAATATTAGTGCTTCCATTAAAACTTGTGCCAGGTGTTCATTACGTAACACATTATAGGTGAATCTTCAAGTAGAAAGTGTGAGAAGAGTCTCTTTTTGTTATTTTTACCTTAGTCTGTTTACTCAGATCTAACAGAAAATGAGTCAAGGCACAGTTAGGCCTGGCATCCCTAGATATGATACCACCTGACCTGACAGTAAAATGGTGACTGCAGATTATATTGCTGAAAATAATAGAACCAAACAAATCATTAGGTATACCATAGTGAACACTGGATACTCAATTTGTATCTAGATGCCTGGACAACTTCTTCCTAGAGTGGTGAGAACCAGAACATTAGGTCCTGACCATCAAGAAAATGAACTTGTGGAAGTCTGTCATTCAGATGAAGCCAGCTGAAATTCTAGCTACGATTTTTTAGAAAATGTGAATATTAAAATGCTTTATTTATGAACCTATATTTAGGTTCATATAGGAACACATATAATTACATACAAAATACCACACTGAAACATAAGGAAACCATTTTTAGATCTAATTTTTTTTTCAATATTTTTTTCATCTCAGTCCAGAAGAAGCCTAAAAAAAAAAATCTGGATTTGACCACCTCTAAGTTTTGAAGTATCATGTCAGCAATAAATATATGTTGTTACTAATACAGAAACCACACGTCAAGACTAGTCCAAATAAAAACACTACTCTGACCACCTTTCATGTACAATATTTGCTTGGACAGAATCTGCTAGTGTAGACAGGGCAATAAAGTGTAAAATAGGAAAAGAAATCCAATAATCATTAATATTTTTCTAAAATAAAAGAATATGATAATCCCTTTCTCATTCATAATACACAATGGAAGAATGCAGGTGCAAATGGAATATCCTCTTAATGAAGAAAAATTATGGTTTTGCAATGAAGGGAAATGGCATAAAATTGTAATTCAATTTTCCTAGAAGATCCAAGTTGAAATATAAGTGGTCCAAATTAGGCCTTCTCAGAGTTTCAGTTTTTCTCAACTGTTTAGGAATGATTTTCCTTAATCTCAGGAGGTTTGAACTGTGTCTCAGCCTAGGTTGCAACCTCTATTAGTCTGTCATTCATACAAATGATAGAAATGTATTACTGTGACAAATTTCTCTCGATATGATTGACAATCTTGGATAATAAGTATTCTAGGCTGAGCTAAATTGTGGGCAGAATTTAATTTGTAGTAAAAAGTTATGTCCTGCCCACTATGAACAAAAGTAAGAATTTTGCAATTTCATAATCACCTCAAACAAAAATAACACTAAACAATTAAAAAAAAAAAAATCAGGAATTATAGTAGAGTTATGTTGCTATGATTCCTCTACATTTTTATAATGTTTTATATCTTTCTTTTTTCTTTTAAGCTGTTCACCATGTTATGGTACCAATATAAACAGTAATGTGGAAATGTACCACCATGAATGGCCTCAAGTTTTAGCAAAATAGGGAGATCCGTAAGGAGATAACGCAACAAAATGCACATGGAAAAATCATGAATAATTCCCCTGCTGTTCTTTTTTTCTTAGTTTTGTCTTGGAAGCACTGTCCTCTGGATTCACTCCAGATGTCCTTTTTGTCTGTGTGGGAGGAGTCCTATGGCCTGTTCCAGGGGCAGTGACTTGAGTTTTTCCTACTTGGCTAGAAGGCCTTGAAGCAGTATTAGAAGTATAATGGTGTGCTCACAGAATTCAGATATATATGGTCTCTCATCCCAGTTTCTATAAAAATACGACTCTGAGAGCTCGTTGTTGATAAACATTTACACCAAAAGAATTGGGTGAAATCCAGCTTCGACTAGCATGGGAGCATTTTGCAGTTCCAGAAATTCAAAAGTTTGCATAAACATTTCAAAGGTTTTGCTGGTTGACAGACAGAGTAATCAGCAAAGACTGATCCTATCTTCTCAGAATAAAGAAATAAAAATTCTGCTGAGCAGTTAAATGAATGCACTCAAGTCATAAAAGAGAGACAGCTGGGGTGTATTATTTGGTCTTCAGACTGGCCTTTAATTTAAAATTATCAGCAACATCTGTTCTGGTACAAAAACATGCCTTTGAGTAATTTTTTTTATATAAAAGTTTGGAATTTTTTTTGTTTATTTTAGCTCTTATAGCATGAAAATGGTCAGTAAACACATGTACTTCTTTCAACTTTCCGAAAATGAAGTTGCTTCAAATTTACACAGAAATTTTGCAGGTTGGTTCCAAAGAGATAATTTTGTTTCTCTAAATAAGGTTATTTAATACATAGTCTTTAAAATAGCTAGGAAGAGGATGTGGATGAGAGAAAGTGAAAGCTGGAAAATATATATCCAGAGACAATAAAGTATTAAAGAATTTTTTCAAGGAGTTGGGCTCTGCACATTTAGCAGATTACTTTCTGAAAAACAATTTATGTTTTTCTGTATAGGCTGCTATGCACAAAACTAAAAGACTTTATTTATTACTGCCTTGGATCAGAAGAAAAGACACTTCAAAGAATATATATAATTTTTAATAGAAATTTGGAATAATTGAATTCAGCTGGTGAATGGTATAATACATTGGATATTTCCAGGAACAGGCCCTAGTATCTTCATATGCTAGGCTAGTTACTGCATGTGTTGCTTAGGGAGCTAACTAATATGTTAGAGAGAGCATGCTCAGAGAAGTGGTTTGCACAAAGGAAAAGCAGTCATCTCACTCAGAACAAAAACCTGGGCTCTGAACACTGGACATGGTAGCTGGTCTCAGGCACTGGAGCAGGTGTAGATAGGTCAAGTTCTGAGCTGTAAATTTTGGCTCCCAGAGTTTCTCACTTACAGTTTCCCTGCCTCAAAATGCTTGAAAACTCTCTGCACTGTCAAAATCCAGCAAATCTACAAAGCACAGTTATGATTATTGAGAATAAAGGTGTTGCAGTGTCCAGTTCGCGCTGACCAGTGCAGCCACAGCCTAGCTCAGTGTGTCTCACTGCGGCAGCGTGGTAAGATTGGGGTGGCAGGCAGAGCGAGCCGCCTCCTCCCTGTGGGAACTTGGATCCCACCACCAGCGATGGGCACGTAGATGTAGCAAGCAATCGCGGCAGCTGAATGAAAGGCTGACTCCTCTGAGCAGGTGTGGTGGTGTGCAATTTGTTTTATTTGTTTTATATGAGTTTAAACATGTTTTTATGTAATGGTTCGTTCCTCGTACCCCCCTATTTCTGTATTAGTTCAGACTTGTTTACTCCAAAGTGCTCCCAGTTTGTTTTCTGTCAATCATCCCTTCCCTCTGTACCCAGGTTGTCAATCCTCTCTCTCTCCCCTTGAGCGCCCTGTCTATCACTCCAGGACCCCTCCCTGGCTTCTGGAAAGCTCCAGGGAGGGCGTTGAGTGATAGGCTGGGGCCCTGGAAATGCCCTCCCTGCATTTTGTGGTTGGTCCCCTGTTCTGTGGTTTACACCCCTGGTTAGACCCCCGAGTTCTGTAATTGGCTGACCGGTTGTCGCCACCCCTGTTTCCACCCCCGCTTAAAAGTTGCTGCACGCCTGCTCTCAGGGCTCTTCTGGGCAGCAGGTCTGAGAGTGCAGAGCTCCGTGCTCCCTCTCCCCTCAATAAAACCGAGTTGTACCCTGTCCAGAGGAGTCAGCCTTTTGTTTGGTTGCCGCGGTTGCTGTACCATCGTCGTGCCCGTCGCTGGTGTGGGGGATCCAAGTCCCCACAGGGAGGAGGTGGCTCGCCCAGCCTGCCACCCCGACCTTCCAACATTGCCGCAGTGGGAACCAACTGAGCTAGCCTGTGGCTGCACTGGTCAGCGCTTTTAGGACACTGCGACAAGCAGGGTATTAACGAGGGTTTATTGAAGCGGGGGGAGCACGGAGCTCTGCACCCCACTACCTGCTGCCCAGAAGAGCCCAGATCAAAACTTCACAGTCACTTATAAACGGGGGAGGGCTGACAACGGGTCAGCCAACCAGGGAACACGGGGGTGGTAACAGGGGTGTCAACTTCTGACCCATTAACAAATCACAGGAGGGTAGGAGGGGATTCCCCGGGCACCAGCCTATCACTCAACACCTCTCCTGGATCTTTCCAGAATCCAGGGAAGGGTCTTGAAGTGACAGACAGGGCGACCACGAGGAGAGAGGGGGGATTGACAGCGACAGGTGCAGGGAAGGAATGAATTACAGAAAACGTCTGGTTATACAGTGGACTAAATAACCTAACTCATAAGGGGAAAACCAATACAGAACACAGGGGTATACAGTGGACTCAACCATTATAAAAATAACTTAAAATCTTACAAAAATAACTTAATAACTTAAAAAAACAACTCTCACACCACCACATAAAGGTATGTGAGAAACTGTCACAATTACTACTAAAATAGTGACATTAGTGCTTTGGGTTTTTAGCTAATTCATTTTAGTGTATGCAGGGAGAGAATTTTAATAACTTGTTCTAATCAGGAAATCTATCCTGCACATAATTCAAGGAATTTAACTGTCAGATAAATGGAAAATTAGCTAGAACTTAAGGAGTCCACATAACTGTGTCATATGTAATAGTCATACTAAGTGATGTGGAAGACTTTTAAATTTTTCCCTTGTTTTTAAAGAGCTATTTCCCACAGGAGTTTAGTTCTTTGACAGTCAAGTTATTGAGCATTAGTAAGTAAAGGAAATGATTGAAATTGCAACCTCAAAAGAACAGCAGTAAATTCACTTCTTTTGTTATCTCCTTACAATTCTCTTCCACTCCTGAAATTTCTATATGTTTAATGTGAAATTCACTACAGTACACCTAGGTGTGTATTTCCTAGGCTGGAAATATTGTCATATTGTCTGGCTGTTATTTTGGGTGTCCATTGGCTTCTCCTCTTTCTTTCTTGTGCTGACAGGCTTGCTTCCTTCATCCTTCTGCTCTGGATGTGTCCAAGACTTGGGCTGCCTGGCTGGTTAACTGGGCCCTCACTGGGCCAAGGAAAACAAGGTACCACTCCTCTGGCAGATGAGACTACTTTCATTGTTAAGTCCCCAACATAAGCATCATAATATAAATAGACTTTGGAAATGGGAAGAAGGCCTGTTTTTCCAAAGCAGGCACATCTGACATCCCTGTTATAATTCCCTGAGGTCAGGCTTTCCCTGGGCACTCTTTACCACAGGAAGTGTTTATGTATGGAGTAACATCTCCCTCCATATTTCAGTGAGGTCCAGGAATTGTTTGTTACAGAACAGTCCTCCACAGGCTGCTGGATATCTCACAATCTATTCCTTGACAAATATGCCTATAAGCCAAGTTTCAGAAGCAGCTAATTTCTCCGAACTAGGAGCCCAGGTACATGTTTGATTTTTTCAGGATGCTTTTTCTGTCATACCATGTGTAGAAACTGTGGATTCATGTGGGTGTATCCAGAAATTTGTCCTTGAATGACTAAATGTAATTTCTCTTGTGAAAGGAGTAGTAGGGTTTTTTTTTTTCCTTTTTTCCCCTTTCTATTCATTTGTTGTAAAAATACTTTTGCTTAAAAATTGCAATTCAGTTGGATTAAATAGGGAGAAGACGTTATATTAGATATCAACTAAGTATTTCCTTCTTAAACATTCACAGGTTGTACTGGCTTTCAGCTATTTATTAATCACTGATTGTGTTTTCCTTTGCATTTAAGTGAGTTCATTTATACCTTTTTTATGTAAACTTAGTAGAAACTATACTTATGTTGCATTGTCATCCTGATGCTAAATGTATTGTTATGGTAAAACTGTAAAAATCTCATTGGGTGCTTTCCTGGTGTCAAATGCCTGATGGTCTTCACCTGAGACCTTTGCTGTACTGGTGGTGTCATTCAGAGATTCCAGTCTCAATGGAAACATGGCTAAAATGTTGTTTTCCTTCCTTTGCCTATGAAAATTACCCTAGTATTTCCTTTAAAAGATTTTTCTAAACAACTTAGAGAAAGAAACTCAGGTTCAATTCCCAGTACATGCTGTGCACTGTATCCTCTCCTGCCACAATATTTGGTTCTGTCACTGTATTTCACACTTTTTTGTAATTGCAGCTCATAATTGTCCATTTATAAAGCAACCTGGGGTTTGACAGTTTCCTAATGAGATGTTACAAGCCCTCATTACAGCTGCTTTCCAACATCTGAATGTGGCATCTTTGGGGGCACTTTTTTTTTTTTTTTTTTTTTTTTTTTGTCATGGTTTTCACTCCAGTGAGAAGTTAAGCAAGCAGGGATCCTTTTATTTCATATGTAGCCCTTTATTTTCAGTTCTCCAGAGAAAATGGTTAACAGTGCAGCCCTAGAGAGCCTTCAGTTTTAAATGTTGAACTCCACATGAAGCAGTCAGTTCCTCTTCCTTGTTCCACCTGTAAGTTTTGACAATTTAGAAATATATTTTCATTCTCAGGTACTATGAAGAAGAGCTTCTCTCTAAATCTAATCTTTGGAGAACTGTCTGATGCTTTTTTCATGTTGTTTTGTGGATACATACACAACTGTTAATCATCCTCTGAGTCATACTTTGCCAGCTGGCTCAGAGGATCCTATTTTCTAGGCAGATTAATCTATGTTGCTGCCCCGTGACCTACTTTGAAGCTTCAGACATTCTGCTGGAGATACACAGTGTAGTGATGGAGAGAAATCAGCTCCTTTACACACTCTAAGGCTTTTGTCAATCACTGTCTTTGAAATATTGCAGGACTCCTTAATGTTCTAAAAAAAAAACAGTAGAAGTTTCAATACGGTCACCAAAAAGATGTGGCATTACTTGAAGTTGACCCTACTGTCACAAGGACATCAATCTTCATTTATAAATTGGATGTCTTGCCATGGATTAGCTTTTATGAAATATATATGTATATATGAAATAAATAAGAAAATATGTGTTGTAAGTGACCTAACTTTTGGGGTGTCCAAACAGAAATACTTTGGCATATCTGTTTTTAAAAGTCAAATATACAGTATTGCAACAATATTCAAAATACATTATTGGTTTATTCTAGAAAAATATGTGCAAATATTAATTTATGCATATAAGTAATAGGGGAAAGCAAGCAAACACACATATATATTCAGTCAAATACATATGTTTACAGAAAGAAGCGAACATTGGTCTTTTTTTCTGTAAGGAAGTAACCTTTTATACAAATGTAAACAACTACTATTCACACTCTTTGTTGAATCTCCTACTACATTCAGCTTTGTGATACATTTCCTTAGCTTGAAAATGTTGTTGTGGTGCCTCTCCAATGATTGTCCTCAATATTCTAATAAACAATTGCCTATAAAACTTGTCCTCACCTTTTAAAGATTTTTGAAGCTATACAGTGATTGAGACAAGAAACAGTAAAAAAAAAAAAAAATAGATTATGTCTTAACTAAAAGTCAAGCCACTTATTGAGTCTTCTCTGACTTGTTTAAATCAGTTTTTTACCTGAAGGTCATTAAAATTTGTCATTTTCTAAACACTCAGCTCAAGAAGTTGTTGATGATTTGAATGTTTCAGAGCTCATTGTTGTCTCTGACACCAAGGAGACTTTTGCATTTACCAAGTGGTGTAAAAACCTTTAATATGCTGAGGAAGCAGACTATATTTTCTAAACAAGGTATCCAAAAGGATTGCACACACCTCAGGATTCAGCCTTAATATCTCTGAGGTACCAGGCTCCATCTATAGAACAAGTGAAGCGGAGAGGTTTTACAGCTACATCTGATGCAAAAGTCTTAGGTTCTACAGTGACAGGAAGCTGTATGTGGTGTGCAATAAGTATGACCATAACTTGAATAAAGGGAAACACAACATTAGCAAAAGCACCAAATTAACAGAGAGAGTGTTTTTTTTCCTATGTACAACTCTCATTTGTGGTAATAAGTAGGTAGTGACATGTGGAACATAGCATCTAATTTCACATTATGCCCAATGTATCTTTCCAAACAGATTAGAAAATGTCTAGGTTTTGAAAGACAGTTGTCTGCCAGGGAAAGCTAGAGCCTCCCTTGAAATGGAGAATGTAAACCCCCTTCCCTCCAAATAGTTATAATTTTGCAATTAGGGGCTTTCAGGCAAAGATATGGGAATAGGAGTAACAGTTCTTTACTAGGAAAAACAATAATAATAATAATAATAATAATAATAATAATAATAATAATAATAATAATAATAATAATAATAATGATATTTTTAAAAAATATATAAATTTAAAAAAAAAAAAAAAAAGGAAAGGAAAATACAAATGTAGTAGTACAAAAATACAAGCAAGGAAGCAAACAAAGATCCTGGAAAAAACCCTGACAGAATCAGGGATACGACCTGGCACCCTGGTAGTCAGGGTGTTGGTAGCAGTCCAAATAAATCCTCCTGGAGTAACGGATGTGGTTCTGTGGAGTAGAGATGTTCCTGTAGAAAGTCCAGTGGTGACAAGATGGGTCCAGTCTTCCTCTGGGAATCCAGTGGAAAAAGAGGATCCCTTGTGTCCTTCAGTCCCAGTTTTTATCTAGCTGGGAACAGCTGGTTCCTTCCCACTGTGTGGAGAATCTCACAATGGTATGATGGAATGTGGGCCCTAATTATCAGAAGATGTCCCCCTGGAGGATGGAGGGGTGGTGAAAGAGATAAGAAACACTGCCCCACCTGGATCTAATGGCTGGGCCATTGTCAGAAAACATCCTCCTCCCTCCCACCCGAGTAAGAAAGATAAATCATCTCCCAAAAAAGCAGCTTTCAACAGATGAAATAAAATACACATTTTTATGTTACATAATCCAAGACAGAAAATAATGATGATGAGTTGAAAGATCAGTGCTGATTCCAAAGATTGCATTTGTTGCTCCACTGTGAAACTGTACTAGTCCGATTATAATTTAAATTGCTTTAATTACATTTTCTCAAACAGTCATTTGCCAGCCAAAGTTCAGATAAGCTCAGAAATTAATGAAAAGTATTCTTTTTAGCTATACTTCTTACTAAGTTACAGACATCTCTGTGGATTCTTACACAAGGAAGAAAATGAGAAACAAACAAACAAAAAAATTGCTTTTTGCTTATATTTGAGCTATGAAACTTAGAAAAACACCTAATCCTGTGTAAGTCCTGTGTGTCCTTTTTGGCTTGAGCAAAACTCAGTTTTGCTACACCCTGCCTGATCACAAGCATAACACAGATGTGGATTATTCCCTTTTCCTTCTGCCTTGATATTTATTCTCACAGCTGTGAAGGATTAGAACAGTTGTTGATGTGACCTCTATTAAACTTTTGGATTATTTGATTTAAAGTATCTAAATTGATATCCTTCATAAATTTTAATGTAGATGTAAGATCTTGACCTGGGGTTCTCCTATCATCCTGCGAGTTTGATCCCATCTAAACCTTCTTTCTTAGGAAGCCACCAAACTAGTCCATTGCATGCTGCTCCTTAATTAGCAGAGATAGTTTCAGATCTAAAATTTGGGACTGATGTGTTTGTCAAAAATTTTTGAAATGAGGGCCCAGCCCTGCTCTGTGACTTCCCTGATGTGCTACAGGGTTTTTTTTTTAACTATCACGTGCAATGGAATAAGCCATTATTTTATAATAGCTAATGCAAATACTCAGAGTGGTATTGAGACACTGCTTCCTCTGTATTGGAAGCATGGTGCCACAACTGAATAAAGAACAGGAATGTTTCAGCACACAATGGATTTCAAAGGCATTGTGTATATTAGCCATTTTCTCTCACCTCTACTGTTGTGTCCCAGGTTCTGGAGCTGTCAGTGGTTTCCTGTGGCACTGCCAGTTGTTAAGAATACCTCTCTTCTATCTTTTGAGGTGTAGATCTACACATCAGTCAGACTAGAGTGAAGAAGAGATTTCAGGCTATCAGGGATTAAGAAACCCTCACACTGTAATCGTTCGGTCACAAATAAAAGAATTTTTTTCTCTTATTTTGTAGCTTTTATTTCTACATGGTTTTTACTTACTGATTTTTACTTACACTGTCTTTTAAAATATCTTTAATATATTTGAGATTATTGCATTTTTTTAAAATATCCAAAACCTGCATAATTATACCATTTTGTCTGCATATCCTAAGCACATATTTTGGAAAATATCCTCTGGGATGATTCACAGTAATCCTTTATTTTATGTTACTCTGTTGTCTGGTATCTGTAATACAGATATTTTTCTTCTGCAGCTGGTATAAAGTAAATGGAGAGGATTCTAATTTTACTTTGCTGGTGTATAAATGTGTCATTTCATACAACTAGCTGTTTTTCTTTGTTGTAACTTCTTTCCCTCTGTTTTAGCCTGCGGCTTCTCTTTTTATTTGATCAGTATAGTTTAGAGCATCACTTCTTCCCAGGAGAAAAACAGGATTTCAAATTGCTACTCATGTTTCCTAAAGCAAACTGAAAGGGTTTGACTGAATTGATGTTTCCTTTGCTGTTTTCAGGGTTTATTGGTTTTATTTCCTTTGCCTATAGATCTATTGTTTTTTCTACCTCTAATAAAATTTTTTATCCAAAGATTGACAATTATTTTTTTCTCAGTAGTTTACAGTTCACCAGAATACAATTTCTTAACTAGAAAATTAATCAATCTGAATATTACCTGACATAAGAGATGAATTAAAATTGCACAAAGCCTAGTGTAACAAATTTCTATCTGTATCATCAGAGAGAAAGTCATATAACTTGTTATCTACCCAGTGTCCCCAGGAACAAAATCTTATGGAGCTTAAAGGTGGCTATGAAATTTTTAATATACTCAAATCCATAAAATGATATTTTTTTTCTTTTTAAAGTGATTTCCTGCAACAAAACTGTAATTAATAACATTTTTAAAGATAATCTTCTTCTAAGCTAATTATATTTCCACTGAGAAAACTCCCAGCATTTCCAGTCAAATATTAGGAACAAAATTTTAGACATTATTTTTGTTTGAAGGAGTGTGTATGTATCATAAATTTTATAGAACTTAGAGGTTATTGACAAATCTGGCATTGACATTGTCATTGACATCGACAAAACCAGCCTAGACTTTGAAACATTCTCTCCTCTGTCCTTATATACAAGAGCATAGATATAGGTTTTTGATTCCCCACATAAGTAATATCATAAGCAGTGAACTGAGACTGGTAATTGTTCACTGAACTTAACAGTGAAGATCTATTCTCCTTGTCTAATATTCAGATTAGAAGATCACTTGGCAGAAAATTTCCTGTAGTACAGGTTTTTGTCTTAAGTGCTTTTATATATAGGAAACAAACTTTAATATATAGGAAATGAGATATTGGTGCTCTTACATTTTCCATCCCAAATCCAACTGTATATCATACTACATTCCTTGGATTTAAGGAAATATGTCTTAGAAAGGTATTACTGCTGCAAGAAGAGGCAGCATACATCTGACTCCAAATCTTCTTAGGACAGCCTACTAGATGTGTTTACAATGGGGGTGGTGAGACACTGGAAGAAGCTGCCCAGAGAAGATGTTACTCCTTCACTGGAAGTGTTCATAGTCAGGTCAAGTAGTGCTTTCAACAACCTGATCTAGTGAAAGCTGTCCCTGCCCAAGGCAGAGGGACTGGACAAGATGGTTTCTTAAGATCCTTTCCAAACCAGCCGTGCCGTGATTCTCTTTTCCTGTATTCCACTGCCTTCCCGCTCACACAAAAGGATGATTCCACACGATTCCGGACCGACAAGTCTGTCTTTTACTAATGACTTTGACATTTTTACTGATGTCACACTTCCACTGATTTATTGATGTTCTTTTTGTAATTTCTGATTGGGTAACTCTCTTTCAAAAAATTTTTCATTTTTCATGTTGGCCTAGAAAGATTTTTTTCGGGAAATTCTAACCTAAATATATATATATATGGGAAAAAATAAAAAGAGAAGAAAAAGGAATTCCAATCACCTGTGAGGTGAGAAATAAAACTTTTTCACAAAGTCATGTTGCCATGAAATGTACTTGCAGTTTTCTCACATCAGTGACAATATTGTTTGGGGATAGTTCACAAAGAAATATAAAGAAATCTCTTTTCTGGTAACAATCTCTTTAGTGTTTTCCTTAGAGATGTTCTTTGCCATCTTCAAGAGATCTTGTTCATAATTTCACAATACAAAATGAGAGGTTATGTAAAGTTAGGCATCATTTTCTAGTATTTGGCACTCTGTGCATTTAAAAAGCGCAATTAAGTTGGGAGTCTGTGTCTCTTCCACCCTTTCATCATTGACAGAAGAGACTGGAACTTCCAGTGGATACTCTGATCTCAGCTGGGCTGAATCTAGACCTTTAAATCTATTTTATATCCATTCTGTCAGGAGGACTTTAAAATTAACTCAGTGCAATGTCGTGTTTTACTTCCCTTGATTAGATTAATATATTTGCAGTAAGTAGAGCTAACAGGATCAGTTCTTTGGGTCTTTGATTATCTGTGGGAAGAATATGGAACTGCAGAGGTTGGAAAATCAGGATTAAGCACTCCCTATGAACTTCTGAATCTGCCATTTGATAATCCTTGACAGAAAAGTCAAAGCTTGAAAACATGTTTTATGTTTATGACATTGCAGGTCAGGTTCAGACTTCTGACTAATTTTCCTTCTTCATATTAACACAATAATAGTATTTACAATAGTAATTTTGTCTGTTTTCTTTAATTAACTGTGTATCAAGGCTCTGGTTAAGGGTTTGGTCTGTCCTTGCTGTGAAGTGCATGTGTGAAGTTTATGTTCGTCTTCTTCATCCCTTAAGCTCCATCAACGTGATGGTTATTGGTTCAGGGAACACAGACTCTCACTAAAACTGAGCACCATTATAAAACAGAGGTCAACAATATATTGAATATCTACCACAAGAAAGCATTTTAACCATCTGCAGTTTGCTAGAACCCATGGGTATCACCCAACCTAACACTGGATGAAATGTTGTGCACCTTTACGAACAGATGCATATAACTCTGATGTTGCCAAGGATAAAGAATGAATAAGTATAATGTGTGATTAGGCACTGCTCATGATGTCTGTAACAGCTCCCACATCAAGAGTCCTGGTGGGGAAGACATTTCACCTCTCCTGCTATGGGTTAAAGAGCATCCCATACAAAAGTGCTTCTATATAATTGCAATATTTATCTGCACTAATTTTTATTTTTTGATGGTGGTGTGGAAGTTTGTTGGATTGTTATATTAAAAAACTTGGGAATGGTCTTGCAAAGGCTGTGGCAGATGTTCCATGCCGCTTCCTATATCCTGATTTGGAACAGAAGTGGAGCTCATCAAGGCCTTTTTTTTTTTTTCTGGCATATTGGCTTGGTCATTTGGGTTAATATTTCACTGTCCTTATTAGTTCATGCTTAATTAGTAAGAAAAATATGAAAAAATAGCAGAAGAGTGAAGATTGCCAGGCAAAGGGAAAAAAAAAAAGATTACAAGCCAAAAGGGAAAATCAGATAAACTTTGCAGCATTTCTTGGTTGTTGAAACTTAACCTGCCATTGCTCCCTTGTTTGAAAAACCCAGGAATGTTCCCCATTTTCATGGCCTCCTACACCTCCCTCCCAGCCTCTATGCAGTCTTTCTGTCTCAAGATTCTTTGAGAAAAATATAGAATCTACAGCAGTTTATGACAGAAAATTTATTCTTGGGTAATCACAAAGTAGATGTGAGCAGTCAGCTCTACACTCAGCTTCTCAGATTTCAATATATCTGCCTTACCAAAGCACTTGTGAAAGGTGATTAGAGATATGCCCACCAGTGCAGCCAGTGAGTTCAGAAATTACTTTAAAGCTATTATTTTTAATAATAGGACATCTGGAGGAATGAAAATCTGCCTAAGTAATTAATTGTCAAATTTACTTTTTAAATTTACTTTGAAAATGACTGCCAGGCCTTTGGCAGCAATGAATTATGTAGTTGTTCTGTATATAGAAGAGGATTGTTGCCTCTTTCTTTCTCCTTGGCTCCACAATATGACAATGACAGCAGCCATGAGTCCCTGGCCTCCTTATTCTAATTCTATTGGATATCAATTGACAATGTTACAAAATGCTGACATTTTTTCCACTGACATTACAGTATGTAAAACTTTACCTTGGGATAGACTGCAAAGTTAAGAAAAATGCTGATGCAGCTGAAGTATTGCAGGATAGTGCTGTTGTGGCAATAAGGGACTTACGGTTTTGTGTTATACTTTGCTAAACAGAAACTCCGCATAGTAACAAAAAAGGCTTCTTCTTTATGAACACATTTCAAATTGTATTTAAAAACATAACTGATTTTTCTGGACTGTATGTTTTCAAAGAATGCTGTAAGATAATGTTGTTCAGTTGTATCACACTTTTCCAGAAAAAGTCTTCAATGACCTTGTTCACATTTAAGTAATTCTTTAGCATTTTTCTCAGGGCATGGCCTTGCACATATTACTCAAACATTCATTTCTTTCATCTGCAGCAGAAGGAAACCAATATTACTTGGCTAATGAGTATCTTCTGAGTTAAGGTATTGATGTTCAGTAACACATTTAACTAATGTAACCAAATGAAACTAATTACATATTTAAGCATTGTTGTCAAGCGGCTAATCCAAGGGAAAATAGAAGTCATACCTGAAAGCAAGCTAGAACCATAAAATTTCAAGTGAGGGACCCCATTCTGTTTCAGTTCATTATGGTCTATGATCATGACACTTGCAATTGAATGGGGCAAGTTGATTTCAAAGCATTTCTGTGATGTTATAAATTTCCCAGCTCTTAAATTCAGGTTAAGTACCTTGGAAGCTAGAGATCCTTGCTGGTTTACTGGAAAATCAGTTTACCAGACCTGTGACCATATCAACAACTTTTCAAATAGGGGACCATTCTTCTATCTGCAAAAAGGAGTAGACTGATTAGATTGCCACTTCTGACTGGAAAGTCAAAATACGCCAAAAAACTAGCCAGTGTCAAAAACTCTAGCTGATCTTTTACGATCATGTTCCTCATAAAACTATTTGAAGAATCTCAAAGGAAATGTAAGCATTACCCTGGAAGAAGATAGCAACAGGAAATGGGAAAACTGTCTTTGCAAAGTTTATTTGAACTTAGTGAGCCAGATTTTGGATGCTGCAAATTTTCAGGACTTGTTTTCAGTTCATCACACTTAATGGGGTATGCTGATGCAGGAACTATTCTGGTCCCAAAATAGGTGTCCTTAAAAGCTGAAGTAATGTTATTATCTAGAGCAGATATTGATGTGACTAACCTTTCAAATGCATGGGGTTTTGTTGGCAAATAAGATACCTAAGAATTACTAAACAGTGTTTGATGAAAGGTGCATCAAATATGTAATAGATATCCAAAAACCATCTGTAGCAGACACTTTAGAAAAACGAATAGTTCATAGAGGAAATGGCTGGCCCTCCTCATCTTCTTCTAGCTTCTTCCCCACAATTTACTGACTCTCTGTGTTAGACACTGCATATGAACATCTACATTTAATAGACACCAGCAAATCTCTGTTTTACTTCCTTTTTAAACCCATTTATACATTCAGCCTTCTGTGGGACTATTTCTATTGTCCTCAGCTGGCTGGATGGCCAGGCCCAGAGAGTGGTGGTGAACAGTGCTGCATCCAGCTGGGGGCTGCTCACCAGGACACCTTGGTGTCCCTCATGGATCTGTGCTAGGGCCAGTTCTATTCAATATTACTATTGATGACATGGATGAGGGTATTGAATCTTTGTTTAGTAAATCTGCAGATGACACTAAGCTGGGAGTGTGTGTCAATATGTTGGAAGGTGGGATGGCTCTGCAGAGAGATCTGGACCAGTTGGATGCATGGCCAGAGTCTAACAAGATGAAGTTTAATAAGTCCAAGTGCCGAGTCCTGCACTTTGGCCGCAATAACCCCCTGCAGCATTATAGGCTGGGGAAGGTGTGGCTGGGGAGTGCCCAGGAGGAAAGGGACCTGGGGTCACTGGTGCCAGCAGCTGAACATGAGCCAGCAGTGTGCCCAGGTGGCCAAGAGGGCCAATGGCATCCTGGCCTGGATCAGGAATGGTGTGGCCAGCAGGAGCAGGGAGGTCATTCTTCCCCTGTACTCGGCACTGGTCAGGCCTCACCTTTGAGTATTGTGTCCAGTTCTGGGCCCCTCAGTTTAGGAAGGATGTTGAGATGCTTGAGCGTGTCCAGAGGAGGGCAACAAGGCTGCTGAAGGACTTGGGAAACAAGCCATATGAAGAACGACTGAGGGAGCTGGGGTTGTTTAGCCTGGAGAAAAGGAGACTCAGAGGTGACCTTATCACTCTACAGCTGGGGGTTGGTCTCTTTCCCCAGGCAGCAACTGACAGAACGAGAGGACACAGTCTCAGGCTGCATCAAGGGAAATATAAGTTGGACATTAGGAAAAAGGTTTTTTATGGAAAGAGTGATGAAGTACTGGAATAGTTTGCCTGGGGAGGTGGTGGAGTCACGGTTTAGTTGAGGTATTAGAGATGGGTCAAACTTGACGATCTTGAAGGTCTCTTCCAATCTAGGAATTCTGTGATTCTGTGATTCTGTGAGTTTTATGTATCCTATGAAACAGTACTTTATTTTATTTGTTTTAAACTTGCAGTGCCCTCTTACCTTTGAGAATCTGTAAATAATCTCACTGGTCTTCATGATTTTATAGGTCTCTATTTCACTTGCACATGAAAATGCCTTACACAACTGATCACACATGTCTCCCTTCTTGGTTGTTTTTCTGTATCTTATACAAGAAAATCAACCAGAACTCAAGTGCAGTGTTCAAGAAATTGGATTTAGACAATGATCATGGTGATTGCTACCTACTTGCCAGCTCCTTTTCAATTAAGTGCAAATATTCTACTCCCATTTCAGACTGACACCAGCCATTAAACTGATGTCCACAGGGAGCTATTCAAGTGACTCCAAGTCATATACTCATTTTCAAAAACAAACAACCAGTGCATACAGTATACTATGATTTAGAGGTGCTGGGAAGATAGTATTTACATTTCTGTTATTTTCAAGGGACCTTAAAATAAAGCATACTTATAGACCTGCCTTGACTGCAAATTGCAAAGAATTAAAAGAATGTCAAATGTCATTCCAGTGTATATTTTATTGCCATGGTAACACAAAGGTGACTGAGCAGGTTAAGCTACAAATTTCCTAGTCATCTATTTAAAGATCCCAATGAAATAAAGTCACTTAATCAGGCTTATCATTGCTTGTGCTACATAATCAAGACAACCCTATTAAAGCCAAAATCAAAATGCTGGGTGTTTTTGTGTCATCTCTGTTCTCTGTGTGCTATGGCTCTAGCATATAAACCCTGGTCTGTGTGCTCTAGTGTATCCAACATGGCCAGGCAATTAACATTACTTATTGTCACAGGCTGTTTTGCCACCATGTTAAATAGTACTTTTCTTCCTTTTGCAAATACTCCACATGGTGAGTTTTCTTGCATCATTTATAATTAAAGCTTAATCTTTTCAAATAAATATTTTCATGTGCTAGAAGCATTCCAATTGCATACATCTCAATTAACAATAAAAATAGATATATTGAAAAGTAGGCTCCTTGGTTTTCTTCTTTTAACTCAAAATTATTTGCATAAAATACAATTTTAAGCTGTCGTCGTTGCCAAGTAAAAATGTATTATAATCAAAAACACACAGAACAAGGGCAGAAAATAATTTTTTTAAAATTCTTATCGAATGCTCTTCCAGGATGGTGAAGAAATATTTATTTGGAAAAATAAATAAAATATTTGCTATAATTTATTTTCTTAGTAAGGCAGTAGAAGTTTACATTACTTGATTACATTAACATCAGTTATAACAAATACATAGCTCCTACCACCACAAAATAGCTTGTAGTGTTGTTCTATAAATTTTATAATATAAATTTTACAATTAATCCTATAAAATTTAATACTGATTTACTGTTCACTCCACAGACACAGCTGGCCTCTGCAAGCTTTGTAGTATCATGAAAAAGAATGCTGTGATCATTTTTTTATCCATAACTAGAACTTTACCAGAAACTTAAAAAAAGTAGAACTCATACCTGCTTTTCCCTGCAAAAATACATGAAAAATTTTCAAAACCTGGGCAAGCCATAATGCAATGTTCAATAAGAAGTTTAAAAAAACCAAAAAAAAAACCAAAAAACCCACAACAACAACAACAAACCAACACCCCTCCCTCCCCCTCCCCCCCAAAAAAAAACCACCCCAAAAATCCCCAAAAAACATGTCCACTTGAACTTAACTTGAAAAATATTAATGGAAACACTTTTTTCCATGACAGTCTCATAGGCTTAACACTTGTGTTACCCATTATTAGTATGAGAAGCCTACACCAGTGTTATGGGAGGTTATTAGCATGAAAATTTCTAGATAACAAAGTGGTTACTCAAGTGGTACTACTTACCCTATCTTTACAAAACATGTCACATAAACACAAGTGATTACTGTGTATGGTTAGGACTCTCTTTCCCAGCCTCTCCCAATGCACATCTCCTGCAGCAGACACCTTTCCAAGGATTCAGACCCCAATCCAGAAAATCACCTATGCATCTATTTAAATTTAAGCATGTGAATAAACCCATTCATTTCAGGTGGAATGCTTGCTGCAGAAATTTAAACGTATGTTTGGATTAAGACTGGTGAAGGCCTATGGTGTAGTGCAGAGAAAATTGCCACCTATCGTTTCATCAACATCATGTCCTGCAGCACCTGGGTTTTCTTTGGAAATTGTCCATCTTGTTAAAAAACAGACTCAAACTTGATTAGCTTATAAAATCTTGAATAGCTTGCAGTATGAAGTAGCTCAGCTGTACATGCGTAAGCAAGAGAAATTTTGTGCCAGGAAACAGACTCCCTCCTTTTACAAAATGAGCTTATTTTTTCCCAAAGATTTTTTATTCATATCAAGATAAATTATTAGAAGGAAATCACAGTTTATTCATCTCATGAAATATTTACAGTATTGTAGCTATTTTCAGCATATCTATTTGGGCCTTAATTCAGTCCTTGATTTCAAAAGAAATGAGCTCAAACCTATAAACGTAAAACTAAGGCTTCAGCAATGTAGTTCTGTTAAAAAATATTAGCCAAAAAGGAATATTTTTGCTTTGTTGATACAAAACCAGTATTTTCTTTTCTTAGCTATGTATATTTATGTTTAACTCCACTAAACTACATGGAGAAGATCATAGCTCCAAGTTCTCAGAGGGTCTGGGCCAGGCTCACGTGTCTGGCCTCACCAGAGGCTACTCGCTACTCATTCCAGAGCAGAGCATTGTGTCATGTGTGTCAGACAATGTCTAAAGATCTCTTTGGTTTTGATCAATAACCCATTGAGGTGCAGGCGCATAGCAAGACAGGAAAAAAGTCTGCTGAGGTAATACAAAATAACACTCAAATATCTGTAGGAAAGTTACCTTTGTTGCAGCTTTAGTATTGCATTACACACAAAATCAGCTTAACGCACATGTGCATCTCTGATTAACAACTCCATTTAAACACTGATGGAATTTTCGACTGCATTTGCTCTGGGACATGCTTTAAGTTGTTCATAACTTCATTATTTTACAATCAACTCCAATAAAACCTACCAAAAATATGTACAATTCACTGAGGACTAGTTACATCCTGAGTTTCATGTACCAAAGTTTTGTCATTTCTAAGTTATGCTAAGGAGAAAAAAATCAAGTAAAAAACCCTTTTTTCTTTCTTTATTAAAATGTGTAATATTTTCACAAAGGCAAAAATCAGAAAAGCTGAAATATTTTACCCAAATTCTAGAAGGAGGGGGATATTTACCTTTGAATGGAGACCAGTTTTGCATAGTCATGAGGCAGAAAAGTGAGAATTTGGAACATGAGCATCTGCAAACAGGTACATTCAACAACAAAAGTTTTCAATCTTTACCCTACATTCATCTCTCTTTCCCAATCTCTCTTCCACCCTTTCTGGTCTCTCTCTCTCTTCCTTTATTTCCCTTCTCAGAGAGCTACCAATTTTTGTTTACCTCTGTTCAAAGTTAGTAACCTTCCTTCATCCCTCCTCCTGTTGCCTAGTATTTGTTGGCTCTGGAGCTCTCAGTTGATACCTGGGAAGCAATAAACTCTTTAATAATTTCATGGCTTGAAAGATGCAATTGTAGATGTCCATTGTAGTGTCATTAAAGCAAAAGCCTTTTCCAGATTTCACTGAACTAGAAGCACTAGAGTTGCCTGCATGGGCCTAATGCCAACAAACAAAGTTTTCTAACACATATCTTGTCTCCTCCTTTCAGCTGTTTGTGAGGACAGCTAAGGAAGGGGAGAAGAAAATACAGAAGAGAGGTGAGCAGCAAACCCAATGGCGCTTAGAATGTCCTAAAAAAAAAATTATGATTCATTGCCAGAAGGATGTTATTGCCATAAATTAAACATTTTCCGAATTACTTACCTGTAATTAATTTGTCCATTATACGCCATTAATTTATAAATAATTTATTAATTTATGCAACTTTATTTGCTACTCCATTTCTCTTGTAACTCTCTCAAACAAACTAACCAGGTGAATCCCTGGCAATTAACTGAGACATGAATGATCCTATGTGCTGGCTTTGGCTGGGGTTGAGTTAATTTTATTGACAGTGACCAGTATAGGCCTGTGTTTTGGGTTTGTGCTGAACACAGGGTTGATAATACAGAGATGTTTTTCTCATTGCTGAGCTGGGCTTACACAGAGCCAAGGCCTTTGGTGCCGTCCGTGCTGCCATGCTGGTGAGGAAGTTGAGAAGAGACACAGCTGGGACAGGTGACCCCAACTGACCAAAGGGATATTCCAGACCATCATGCTCAGTACAAAAGATAGAGGGAGGAAAGAGGAAAGTGAGGATGTTTGGAGTGATGGTGCTTGTCTTGCCAGTCTTTCTCATGTCTGATCGGGCCCTGCTCTCCTGGAGATGTCTGAACACTTGCCTGCCTATGGGAAGCACTGAATTAATTACTTGTATTGCTCTGCTTGTGTGTGCATCTTTTGCTTTCCCTATTAGCCTGCCTTTGTCCCATGAATTTTCCAGCTTGGACCCTTCCAATTCTCCCTAACCCTGCTGGTGGACTGTGAGCAAGTGGATGCTTGGAGCATGGATGCTGGCTGGGGTGAAACCATGACATCTCAATAGCCAGAGGTCATCTTCATCCTTTTTCTCTTTAGTCAGACACAAAGTATTTCTGAACAGATCTTCACAGTCTACTGGTCACCTGTGTGAATAAAAATGTTGCTTGGGCTTCATGACTACACTACAGAGGAAGGAGTTTCTTTCCTGTAGATAGCACAGGAACACCAAACTACCCATGTGGGTGGACACAATTAGGTTTACTCCCAAGGTAATCAGTGAGCTCGGTGACAAAGCCTTAAGGATGTTTCAATGTCGTGAAGCTGATCAGAATCCAGTGTCAGTAGGAGCTTTAAATAGGCCTCCGTTGTTTTTCTGTATATAAAGTTTAGCTCTTTGTACTTCCTTATGCACAATGTTAATTTAAATCCAAAGCCTTCAGTAGGCTGAACCCACAAAACAGCTGACAGACAGGTGTGAAGAGTGTACTTTTACAAAAGAAGTGCTCCAAATACATGTACCTCTCCTCAGCAACAGTGTCTCTGCTAAACTGTGTACATGATGCTTTATTTCACAACAAATTTTTTCCTCTCTTGCTAATGCCTTATTCCTGCCCTTTCTGTGAACAGAGGTATGATATGATCAAGTGAAAAAAACTTATGTATCTGCGACTGAATCTGAGCAGGAAGTTATCAATCCACTAATATACAAACAGGCTGAGAGATAATATGTGAAACTCCATTCACCTTAATTAGGTCTTATTAGAACTTGCTTTGATTCTTACAATGGTGATTCAAAAGCTGTTATCTCACCCGTTAATGAGAATCAGAAATAAACAGTGTTACTAATGAGGAAATGCTGAAATTAATCATCAACAACTCCAAAAGCTACATTTTTTAATATTAGGTTATGTAAAATAAGATACAAAAAAAGAAGCAGCAAAAGTGAAATGTTATCAAGAGGTAGGCTATTTCCAATTCCAAAGCAGCTTGTCAGTTGCATTTTTGAGGGAGGAAATTCAGCTACCTATTTCTTAGATAAATTATTTTGATTCTTTCAAAAGGTTTCTTTACAATAAAAATTTGGAAAAGACAGAAGTAGAAAATTTTCTATAAGAAATCAGTTATGGTTGAATAATGAAACAATTTTGTCATAGCGGATGAGGAACTCTAGGCTAAAAATTTGGTTCTGCAAGCCTTGGGAAATGAAGCTGACAAAACTGAAGCCTCTAGACCAATCAAATATTAAGTTTATGAGTGATACAACCCAAATTTAAGAGCTGTCTCTCTTTATCACGCTCTTCAGTCTTTCTAAGCATTACAGTCCCTACTTTTGGAGAACAAAAGCTTCAGACCGATGAAGTAGGCTTCTGTTGTCCTTGACAATCTAATTTCCTATAAAGTAGTCAACTAGGGTGGAATATCCTAAAAAGGTTGTTCCTTTGAGTGCTGTAGGTTCAGTTCTTTAAAATGGTTGCTGCTACTGACATCATTACAGTACTGGAAAGAATACACATGAGAAAATATAAAACATATGTTTATTTGATATTTCTCTCTCTCCTGATTTACTGAGTACGTAATTTTTATCCCTTTTTCTTCCCCTGACTGACTATATGGTTGTTCTCAATCAGGTAGGCTAAGAAATACTGGCAGAACAAAATAGCTCTTTTGAACTTAGAACTAATCATCTTCTGTGCATTCTGATTCATTTTCTGGTGAACTGGAGCTGCAAGACAGCCTTTTCCATTAATTCCATGACATATAGGTTTACTATGTCCTCTTTCATGCTTTTTCTTCCTGAGCCTAACAGTCTTTACAAAAAACAATTCAGTGAGAATTTTCTATGTCATAGCCATTTTTATTACCATTTTCTAGACTTTTTCATGTTTCTCTTGTTAGCTAGTATAATATTGTCTGAGATAGGCTGGCCAGAACAGTTCACTGTACCTGAAATATTCTATGCAGTGAAATTGCATAAGACTGCACCTTGCTTTCTGCTATGTTTTTCTCCTCCTTGCTTCAGATTTTCTTTAATTTAATTTCATGCATGGTGGCATGCACATTTTTTTCTGAATTAACAATTCATGGGTTGTGATATGATGGACAGCTTCTTTCTATTACAATACATGACATTATCTTTCATTCAGTTGCACTTCTCTATTGATCCTGAGAAGATCTTTAAAATTTACTATGGCACCTAATCTCACATAAGATAGCTAATTTTAACTCACTTGAAAAAGCATCCACCCAGCAGAAGGTGAATGATTACTTCAGCAGAGTGTTGTATGCAACTGTCATTAATAAACCTATCTGCTATGACCTTGTCTGAGTAGATTCCCTTTTTTTCCAACCACACAATGTTCTGTGCCAGAAAATTTTCCCCTCTAACCATGCATTGCGTGAAAATATCATGTTAAACATGTTGCTACATATAGTTATCGTGCACGCCAGTCACTCTATTGCAAGAGAGTGAATCAGCATTCCCTGCTTATTTCTTTATCAACTGATGGCTCCACAGGTATTTTCCTTTTCCTTTTCCCTTTTCCTTTTCCTTTTCCTTTTCCACACTATTCCAGGTCTGAGGAAAAGAATGTAAATCTATTCTGGTGAAAATTTGTGTCCAGACAAAGTACAGGTAAGAGCATGTTTTTGTGTGAGAGACATGGACATATTCAGAACACCTATACAGGTCCTGGCTGCCTCATTACTCACTCTTACAGTCAACCAGATCTTAATGGCTGCACTGTGAGGTCTGGAAAACTGCTGTTAGCCTTACAGTTCCTTTACATCACTGATAAAGGGAGAAGAAAGTGGCTAGAACAGAGTGGCTGGAGCAGGAATTCATAAAAGAATGAAATCAGATTTCTTTCAAGAAAGTGTACTTTTAAAGAACTAGGAACAGCCTTCCCTTCTTAATACCTAATACTCTAAAGGCATTTCTTGATCAAAGAAAGAAATATTGGAATGCATGTTTCTCTCTCTCTCTTCTCTCTCTCTCTCTCTCTCTCTCTCTCCTTTTTTTTGGTGCTTGTCTGATATTTTTGTCACACTTTAGCCAGCTCTAATTAGCATATTTTTGCAAACTGGTGAAGCAGGCAACATTTTCAACTTCCTTTGGAATATTTTGTGAGGCAAAACACAGAAGTAACACTTACATGTAGAGGGTTCTGCTGCTGGCCTTGTTCCAAGCATCTTTTGAAACTCACTGCAAGAAATGTAACAGAATTAGGCAATGTGTGGACCCTACACACCCATATGGAACTAGAAAATCTAATAACAACAGAGAAAACTGTCAGCTGGTTCTTGAAGTGTCACACAAGAAAGCAAATCATTGCTAGAAAGCTGGTTTATTGAACCTAACTGACATGAACAACAACAAACCAAAATTAGTAAAAGCATGTGCCTAGGGCAATCTACTGCTGTTTATTTATTTTGTGTTTCCTAAAGCTGTTTATTCTTTAGGGTTTTTTGTTTTTGTTTTTATATTGTAATATTGTAATTGTTTTGTTATGATAAAATGCTATTTTTCTCAGGAGACAATGACAATCAAACATTTCATTTATAAATCAAATAAATCATATACTTATTCCTTGATAAATTTAATATTTTTAAAAATCCATTGCAGATACATAGGTTTCCTCTCATGGCCTCTTATTTCCTCTATTATCAGGGAAAAAAAAAGGACAATGGATTTTTCAGAGTACTCGCTTTGTTGATGAGGCTGAGAAGACACGAAGATTTTCTTCCCTGGTACCCACTGCCAGCCCTGAATAAGGCAGTGCATCTTGCTTTGAATGTAAGATTTCCCACTTTATTCCCAAGTATAATGGATCAGAGGGTGAATCCATCCCCTGGATGATGCTCAGTTCTAGCTGAAAATAATTTACCAGTAATCTCCCTCTGTTCATACCTTTAGATGAGTTAACACATTCTTCATAATTTTCTTTGGTCTTTATTTTCCTCTGAAGCATTCATATCTCATTCCTTATTTATCCAAGAAATGGAATCTGGAGGAAGGCTTAAGCACAGACATCACATTCAGCACCCAGGTGACACTGGCACACATAGTCCTAGAGGCGACTCTGAAGCTTCCCAGTACTTAAGTTTTAGGTAGTCTTCCAGGCTGTTCCAGGTTGTCCTTCCTACTTGTTCACATGCTCAGACCCATCCTTTATTTATCTCAGGCCTTGAGCAAGCTCTGAACAAACCGCACAGAAGAGGCAGAGAGAGCTGGTTCATCTTCTGGTGTACCCCTGCCCAGGCACCACTGCACTCCGTTGGGAAGGAGGCACGCGGTGTCCAACACTTCTTGTGCAGCCCAGAAGCCAGTAGGATGTAAGGGCCAAAATGTTAGAAAAACAGAATCACTAAGGTTGGAAAAGGCCGCTAAGATCATCAAGTCCAGCTGTCCACTATCATCACCTAACATGTTCAGCACTAAACCATGTAATCACGTGCTGTATCCACAAGTTATTTCTTCCAGGCATGGTGACTTTCTCACTTCCCTAAGCATTCTATTACAATGCTTTATAACCCTTTTCATGAAGAAATTTTCCCTCCTATCTAATCTAAACCTCTACTGATGTACCTTGAGGCCATTTCCTCTTGACTTGTCACTGGTTATCTGGGAGAAGAGACCCTCACCTGGCTACAACCTCCTTTCAGGGAGTTGTAGAGAATTATAGTCTTCCATTAACCTCCTTTTCTCCAGGCTAAAAAACCCCAGGTCCCTCTAAATTTGGTCTTTGAGCTATGAAGTGGACTCCTTTTACTTCTGCGGCTTTACTTCTATTGCACATGGATATAAACTCTAATTGGTAATTTGGCCTACTATATATGACATGTATTCACAACATAAAACAATGATTGTATTACCACACTGTACAGCAAATTGGTTTTTTAGGCGATAAAAATGCATTATCAGCTCCAAAGGAACAATTGCACTGCACACTATGAAAGTATATTAAGAATAATACACCGAACTCCTCTCAGTCTAAATTAGTCTATTGACATGATGGCAGCTCTGAAGATGGAAGAGCACAGGAGATTCTGGCACTCTGGGCATTAAATTCACATCAGGAGGACTAAATGCACACAAAAACATCAGTGAAAATATTGGAGGCAGAACTCTCTCTAAAATACTGATGATTTCAGTAAATCTAGGTTAGTTAAAACCAACTGTTCTTTATTGCTTAAGAGAGGTAGAGACTTGCATAAAACGGGGGGAGAACGGGGGTGTCTGCTTTATTTATTTAACCAAAGGAAGCTTGCCAGCCCAGTTTCTACTTTGCAGTAGTGCAACGCATGTACCTTGTACAGCAACCCCTCAAAAGTGGCTCTGAGCGCACAGGGCCCTTGTGGCAGGGCTGGCCCTGCCTCCTGCACGCGTCCTCTGCAGGCAGCGTGGGTGTCATTGTAAACGAGATGAGTGTTTGCCACCAAATCTTGTCCTGCCTGCACAGACCGCCCCTGCGTCGTTCCACTGTGTGGAAGAAGGCAGCACACACGAGCACTCCTGCGATAACTACTTTGCCTTCCCTCTTAGTTACTACCTTGAAATTATGAAAAGCTGTAAGGATGATTACAGGGGAAGATTTAACATTACAGAACCTGGAGATTTAATTTGTTAAGATTTAACATTACAGAACCTGGAGAGGATATTTTGTCCACTTACATAGTTTCATTCACAAATAATTTTTTCTCTTGCAACCTGTGACTAAATTACTGGGTTTGGAAGGTTAGTTTTAGAACCTGCCATTCTTATTACATTTCTTAAAGTATAGACGTAAAAGACATTAACTATGACGTCTAAAATCATGTTCTTTCATTGCTGCAATGCAGCTTTCATTGGAAGCAATGAATTTGTTTTATTTAGATCTATGCCACATCAATAGGTAGAGAAATACCAATTTGTTTGTTCGGGGTTTTTTGTACAGACAAGAAAAGCTTGAGGATTTACCTCTGATTTTTATGGATTTCTCTTCAGCATGCACAGTATATAGCAAACTATTTTAGGTAATAAACAGTAATTGCATTTTAGGACTCGCAGGTGTCACTACTGTATTATGTTCAGAATCATGACAAGTTTCTCTCATCTACTTTTTTCTGGAGAAAGAGAAATATAAGTTGTTTGTTGAATCCCAGCCTACCTTTTCTTCTCTTTTTCTCTTTTGTGCCACATTTTTAGTTTAATGATACACTAAAAAATTAATGTTTACATTAATTAATCAACAATTAATGTTATTTGCACCCCTCAAAGTCCTGGCAGAACTTTTATCTGAAGCAAATTTACAAGCCACCAAAGCTAAAGGCTAATTAGAAATTTTATATTTTTTGTATAGTATATGTGTTATGCATGTGTGTTACTGTATAAAAACTAGTTAAGCAGGCTACTGTAAGAACAAGAAAATTGAAAATAAATAGTATTATTCTGCAATAGAATGGGTTGGCCCAGTGTAATTTATTTTTCTCACAACACTAAAAGAACATCTTACATTCATACTTTATATGCAAGTCACAACAGTTCTGTTCATAACCATGCTGTGACTCTTTTATATATTCAAGCTATTTGCAAAATTTCCATGATCTGCACAACAAAACCCAGACATTACTAATGCTTTTATGGCTTAGATTTCCAAATCTCAAAAAAATTTAAACTGTTTTTATTACAAAACAAGTGAAGATATAAACTGGAAATAAAGTGCCTAATCTTGAGATTCTAAGCATCCAAATCACCTGTACAGAAAATAGATCTCATCCATGACTTCCATATCTTGAATATCATTCTTTCTTCTGTTCAGGCTACTGACATATAAATAATTCTCTGTGCATAATCTGTGTTAAATATGCACAGTCTGTGTTAAGCATAATACAAAGAAGAGTTTTCACCTAAATGCAAACACTGAAAATAGCTATACAAAACATTAATTGATTTGTTTTGAATTCATATCTGACAGTAACAAGTATTGAGCAGCTTTTGCTTTGTTACTGTAAGTGTTGTTAATGCACTTTCCACATCCATTTAAATGCAAATCCTCATGCAAGTTATCATGTGAAGAAGGAAAAAAGGAGTATGTTCAGCTGAAGGCAAAGCTGCAAGGATAATAGGTAAGCATGAGCAGAGTATCAGTGGAGGGCTTTACAATAAAAAAACCCTTTTGGAATGCCAATGAAAAAACAACTGAATTGAAAATATCTGAATAGAATATTACACCACAGTAGAATGCATACATGATTTCTAAAAAGTGAAATTAAACAAAATTAAAAATATATATGCATGTATATATGTTGGATACCTGTATTTGCAAACATGTAGTACTCTATTAATGAATTCATGTCAGCACCATAAACAGATAAACACCATCAACAAATTATTGGCTAAAGGCAAATATTTGTTATGTGAATCTGGAAGTGGAGAAAAAGAATCATTAAACAGACTACTGTATAACCAAATAATGCTTTAGGGTGTAATTTGTGCAGAAAACAGGAAATGAACTGGGACTTAATAAGCATAATTAAACTGGAGAACAGCAATTTTAGACCTATGTGCTCCAGGGAAGTATGATCTTGGAAGAAGTTGTAGTTTAGACATTTCTCAAGGCCACTTAAGTAGCTAAAGACCACAAAGCCCCCTACTGTGCTAGAACATAAAAATAAGCTTCTTGTCCACTAGTCCCTTTTTAATATTACCAGCTCACCCTGCTCTGAGTTTTTTAGCCTGCCTGACATGCAATATATTGTCATGACTAGGGAGAGCACTCTGAGCTTCCTGGAGTATCACTGACTCATTTGACAACAGGATCATGATGATAAACCCTGAAATATTGCTCAACCCATATGCTGAAAGACAGTCATTAGTCTGGAGACAAGCACACCTCAGTACAGAGCAGGCATCTTCTTTCTTGGAGATCAGTTCCTGGAAGCCCCTTTCCCTGAGCTTGTGAATCCAAGAAACTTAATTGAGTTTTCAGAGCATTTGTCTAGATTATGCTGCAAAGTCCTTGGGCTGAAAACTTAATATCAGGTTAAGTTTCTTAGGCCTCCGAAACTGTTTATGAGTCACTGGGCAGAATGACACAACTCTGCTTGGAAAGCCATATACAACCTGAAGTTGGCAGCTGTGAAATGTAAGCGGCAGACTGTACTGAAGTCCCTGGCAGGCAGTGGGAGGGATGAAAGGAATAAGGAAAGTAGGCAGTAATTTGTTAGGTGTTAGAATGAGAGAAAAAGAGAGAGCTATTGCCTTGCATTGTGGACAGCAGAAAAGAAAATGGAAAATATATTTTCTGAGAAAAGGAAGCCAGAATACATTTAAGTGTTGGGTCCCTTTGAGTAAAGTGCATTGAGTTGTTGCTTTACAGACAAGAGAAAAAGGAACTGTAGACAGCAGACCATGTGTGTACCTCTCTTGCTGTCCATCAGGTCAAGTACAAGTCTGTCTCCGATATTCTCTCTATTAATAAACTCAGATCATTCTTACATCTGTCAAAATTATTAGGTCTATTGGTAGTTACAGGTGCAAAAACAGGGAGAGATCGGAGGGGCTAGAGGAGAGGGAGGAGAGAGAGAGGAGAGGAGAGGAGAGGAGAGGAGAGGAGAGGAGAGAGGAGAGGAGAGGAGAGGAGAGGAGAGGGAGAGGAGAGGAGAGGAGAGAGGGAGAGGAGAGGAGAGAGAGGAGAAGAGAAGAAAAAGAACAAAAAGAAAAGAAAAAAAAGAAAAAAAAAAAGAAAAGAAAAAAAAAAACACCCTCCCCTCCCCTCCCCTCCCCTCCCCTTCCCTCCCCCTCCCCTCCCCTCCCTTCTGCACCTTTCCGCACCTTTCCTTGAGACATCTCCAGATGAGGTTTAGACTGATTTAGAAAAAAAAATTTCTTCATTGAAAGGGTGGCCAGGCATTGGATTGCCCAAGGAATGATGGAAACCCATGTGGATCTGGCACTTGGGGATGTGGCTTAGCAGTGAACAGAGCATTGCTGGGTTAACAGTTGGACTCAATGAAATTCAAGGTCTTTTTCAACTGTAACTATTCTATGATTTGTTGTCCCAGTTCCTGACCAAGAGGGGTGGTGGTAGTAGTAGAGGGAATCTTTTGTCTCAAGCTTGAAGCCTGAAACGAGAGGGAGGAAAGGGACAAAACATTGGTAACAAACTTGATTTTCCTATAAGACAGGGATGAGAGAAAATAGAGCTCCCAATCTAAAGCAAGCCTTGGAAAATAAATGTCAGATATGACCCCCTATAGTGAGGAATATTTTCCATTGCTAATCACAGCAAAATCCCTTACTGATTAGAGTCAGTTGGTAGTCTCCTGCAAAGAGTGTGCAAGAGGCACATTGTGGCCTTCCAGTGACAGACATCTGTAAAGCAAATAAATAGCAGTAATATTGTTTTTCTCCACCTTCCTTCCTATTGTCGTGGCTTTTTGCTGTTCTCTTTCTAGATCAGATAAGCAATAATCAAGACTATTAGAGTTAAGCGAATAATTTACAATTAATAATTTAGCAGACGAATTTGCCTCTTTTCCTGACTATTTAATATTGCTGAGCAGATCATCATCTTCATTAACATATTCATTATTCTAATTTATTCTGAAAAAGTACGCCATGAAAGCTTCTGTATACTTGGCATTCAGTATTTCCTCTATGTGTTGCCTGGTTGTGACTGATCAAACAAATCACGTGATGCTGACATAATTGCTTGACTGGCTAAACATTTAAATACAGCCTATCAAAAGATACATAATAATTTATATTCAATTTGCTTACTACTTAGAAAATAATTTTCTGTTAAAAATCTGCAAAAGGAAAAGCTTGTCTGTCTTATCAACCTTCAATAAACTGAAGGGATTTTTGGCTTTGAATATTGCTTGTGTGTGTGTCTCACCAACGCCAGAAAAGAAGTGCAGAATATTCTGCAAAGTCTGAGGACTCTTCTTTTCATGATATTTTCAACTGCAGTGATTCCTCAGTGTGTGGTACACAAGCTGTATTTGTATCATGGTTATGGCCAATCTTGTCTCCGTCTTCTAATGAATTAAGATATCACAGCACACATTGACGATATTATTTAAATTGATTTGTGTACATTTTCTTTACAGTCTCACTGCAGACATGTAGCATAACTGTAGAGTGAACTGATAGACTTACTGGTAGACTGTGTAAGAGGTATTCCAAAACACAAAGAAAAATAAATTGATTAATAAATAAAATAAAACAAAATTCAAATGAAACATCTCTGATGCAATCAGTTCACTGGGTCTGTAACTGGTCACAAAATCACAAAGGGTATCATTGTAAGCAACTGCAATCATATGGCTTGAAACTATCCCTAAAATATGCCCTAAAACCTACCTGAATGTACTAGGTCAATTAAAAAAAAAAAAAAAAAAAAAAAGTAGAACTATGTTTTCAGAATCTGGCATTTTCTACAGGTTTTATACAAAGCTCAAAGCGCTTAATGGATAAACGGAAAGCCAGAATCCAAACCCTTTCTTAGGGCACATAAATGTTCTTAAACCACTTCCACACAAAATCCACTGACTTACCCAGAACCACAAAAGGATGGAGCTGTAGACTTACCACTGCTGATGACTGATCAGTGCCACAGCTGAAACAAAATCTTCAGGTCTCTTCCTAAGACAGGATGATTCAGTTCCCTAAAACTGATCTATTTCCTAAAACTGATCCTAAAACAGATCTGCTAACCATGTCTGCCAAACCAAACTATCGTGAACTGATTTAAAACATACCTAAAATTACAAATAACACAATATATTGTTTTTCCCAGTCAATACTTTTTCTGTGAAGCAATACTCCTCCATGCTAGATGATGCCTAAAATGCTGGTTTTGACATAGTTGTGACCTAACACAGGAAGATCTTGGTATTTTCCAAATATTCCAGATGAAATATGTTGTCCCCTATGATGAAACTATGCCCTGAATCCACTGGCAATCCTGAAATAAGTTCATTTATTTTCCAAAATAGAATTCTGGAAACACTTATGCTGTCCAGAGCCAAATGTTTCAGCCAGAGAGGAAGGGTTTCTGTGCTCTGGGTTTCTCACAAATCTGCTAAAATAGAGAGTTGAGAGCCTTTGGATGGAGTTTCCAGGGTTGGCTTCAGGTTATTTTTTTTTAAAATATTATGTTTCCTCTTCTACAGGAAGGCCTCAAATGCATCATTTGTGTTTCAGGATGGGGCAATTCCATCCCCTCCTCTACTCACCTCCCAAATTCAGAATTTCTTAAGAAGTGGAAAGATCAGCTTTCGACCTTGTCCTTTACAGAGAGGTGATGTCTGTGCTTCTGTGCCTATGAATCAGCCAATTCCTTCACACGTGAACAGCTCAAACTATTGTATGGGTTTGACCCCAAGTTGTTAACTCTGCTTTCTCTAACTGCCCATCATGGTGATCTCAAGACCAACCATGCTGTGCTTTTGCAGATTTCAGACCTATGGTGGTTTGTAGAAACATCTTAAATGGTACAAGTCAAAGGATATATATATCACAAGGAAAGCTCATCAGAGCTATTCTGTTTCAAATAAACAAGGGTGTTTATTTGGGGAATTGGATATTCTCATACTTTGTGAAGCAATATTTTGAAGTGTTTGAGATGTCACATTGCCTCCCAACACAAAGAAAATCAGCCTCATGGGCTGTACCCATCTCAGACTGACTGAACAATGGTACAGTTTAGCCCCTTTACAGTTTACAAAAGCAAGTTCATCAATCTCCTTATCTCCTACTCCCCCACAATTTTCATTATCGAAATGGCTAGGAAATGCAACACTGACTCAGACAAGCTCTCTGATATTCTGTGTCCTAGTTCATGGCAAAATGCTCTGTTCCAACAACGAAACTTAATAATGAGCCATTTAGCAAAGATTTTTAATGGCTTAATGAAGAATGCTGTTAAGGATCTCCAAAAAAGCACATTGCAGCAAGCAGTGGACACTGTGAATATTTTGTTGGTTTCTCTATGGGCAGCTTCTTCCCCTTGCCTAAAATAAAATAAAATAAAATTAAATTAAATTAAATTAAATTAAATTAAATTTAAAAATTGCGGAGACCCTTTTGCTATAGATATGGATCATTCTTAATGTCTCAACAGAATCTGCATTACAATTCAATTGAGTTTATAATAAACATGGTGACAGTGTAGACCTCTTACACAGTATCAACCATCACAGTAGTCTACTCCAAGTCCTAACACATTGTGAGCTTCAAACTTAAGACATTAAATATGATTTTGCAGCTAACTTCATCCCTACTTATTGAAAATACCTTTGCTCTAAAAGTTCATACCTATAGATGCGTTGCTGCCATTGAAGTAAAGGAGAATGCTGTGATTTAATCTTTGAGGTAAATGCATGACAGAAAATACATTCTCATAAGTTTTCAACTGACCAAAAAGACAAGACAATGTAAATAATAGTACTGGGTTTTTCAGTGGCAGCATAAGTATCCACAGGTCTTAATAATGTTTTGTTTAAATCAAATTTCTTCAGTTAAAATATAGTAGAAGAACAAAATAATATATTATATTAGTTTTCATGGGCAAACACATGCACTCCATTCAGTAGAACTCAGCCAGTGGTGCCAAAAAGATTTCACAGTCTTTTTGGGAAATCTAACCACTGAGATCAATATATTGCTATTCACACTGTGTTACAGTTTCACTTTAATATTCCATCTTTTTTTCCTTTTCTTTTTTTTTTTTTTTTTTTTTTTTTTTTTTTTTGTTTTGTTTTTTTTAAATGCTTATCCAGGAATAGTGTTAACACACATCAAAAGGGATTTATTCCACTCTATATTGAGCAGATGGCAGCTAGAGGACTGTGTGAGTAAAAAAGAATATAGCCCTGGGGGCTTGTGCTTGCTGATATTAGCTGAGCTAACAATTCTTAAGCTCCATTATATGTCTGTGTGATTGAGAATGTTGGTTTATTCTACAGTTCAGCAAATCATTCAGATGTAAGCTAGATGAAACAAATTCCTCTCTGTCAAAGGGATTCTGAAATTAAAAAGGAGCTGGTTCAGTTTAAACATGACTTTGCAGTAATTTAGGGTTCGCCTGCATTCATGTTGAAGGTGAACACAGGAAAGCCACACGTTCAAACATAAACATACAAACAAAGATTTCAAAAAGCTTTTGTTTTGTTTTTTTTTTTTGTTGTTGTTTTCAGTAAAACTTTTTGTTTTCTTTTGTTTTATCTTGGCTTTTGTTACCACTCTTCTTCCACACTCCAGGCACCTCTGCTAAGCAGAAGACCAGATAAACCAGGACTGCATAAGACTTCATATGTTCTCACTTATACTACAGTACTTGCTGCAACAGCGTTATCATCAAAAAATGAGGGAAGTGCTATACACACCTTTATATACAAATGCACAATACCCTTAATACCTGACATATAAAAAGGACAGAGAAGCACACCATTGTGTTAGACAGGGCTATATCAGACTACACAATCTTGCCTTGTATCTTTTCCCCTTGATCAGGAAGTTAAAAAGGGCTTAGAGAGTGTAGAAATCATCCAATTTAAATCAGCCATCTTTAAAAATATACACTTTTGATGTAACTCATGAAGAGTGAAAATTTATTAAAACATGTCCATTGTCTGCAGCGATATAAGTTAATGGTTCAGCTATCAAGTAATTAGACATTAGGCATCCATTGTCATGTCATTGCCATGCTTTATTTTATATTAACCTATGACATAATTTTATTCTGTTATTTACATGGGAAAACTTCATAAGCTTGTGGCTCTGAACAAGCTTCAAGTCATGATGAAAGTTTACTTTTGTGTTTTACTGATGCAAATAGGATTTCACAGTCATAGAATCATGGAACGATTTGGGTTGGAAAGGACTATTTATGGTTCAAATCCTCCTGCCACAGGCAGGAGCATTTTCCACTAGACCTGATTGCTTCAAGCCCTGTCCAATCTGGCCCTGCACTCTTGCAGTGCAGGGGCATCCACAACTTCTCTGGACAACCTGTCCCAGTGCCTCACTATCCCCACAGTAAAGAATTTCTTTCTAATATCTATTCTAAATCTACCTCCTTCAGCTTAAAGCCATTATGCCTTCTCCTGTAACTATATGCCTTCGTAGAAAGTCCCTTTCTAGCCTTCTTGTAGGCCCCGTTTAGGTACTGGAAGGTGCCATGAGTTCTGCCTGGAGCCTTGTTCAACCTCCAGGCTGAACAGCCTAGCCGTCTCATCCTGTTTTCATAAGGCAGGTGGTCCAGCTCCCTTATCATCCTCATGGCCTCCTCTGGATTCATTTCAGGAAGTGCATGTCCTTCCTGTGCTGGGATCCTAGAGCTGGACACAGAATTCCAGGTGGCGTCTCACAAGACCAGAGCAGAGGGGCAGAATCCCCTCCCTTGCCCTGCTGCTCACGCTGCTTTGGATGCAGCCCTGGATATGTTTGGCTTTCTGGACTGTGACACATTGTTCTCTGCAACTGCTGGACTTTCTGCTCATTTCTGAGACATATTGAACTTCTCATTGACCAACACCCCCAAGTCCTTCTCATTTTTATTTTATTTCCATTAACTGTCTTCCTACCAATACCTGTCACACTGCAAGCTTACAAAATTATTGCAAAGAAGAAATTAAAAATTGGAATAACAACAGTACCAACTTTAGCTTTTGAGTGCACTGTCTGGCCAGGACTGTCAGTCTTTACATGAGTATGGATCCCTTTAGATAGGGTTAATCTTAGGTTGGAACATTTAAAGGCTGGATTAGAATATCTGCAACGTCTGTGTACATGTATTAACTTTTTTGGCAACCTCCTTCATGGAAAATTTGCTTTGATCCAAATGCACAATCCTATCATTACACCAAATCACTTGGCTCAGACTCTTACGTAGAATTTGCCTCAGCTTGCATGCTATACCTAACTGTGCACACACTACGTCCTAGGAAAAGGAAAAGGAAAAATCTTTCACTGGTGCTGTTGTGTAATGTGCCATAATTGAATGTAAGTAATTGAAACTCTGTTCCGCACTAGCTTGCTTACTATTTTCATAGCACCTGAACTAACTGTGTGGATCACACAGCAGTTCATATCTCAGGGTAAACAACCTGACAGCATCCAAAGGTGAATCTTTCACATGATGATCTACCTCTGTTGTCAATACTGCACCAGCCCTCACATGTCCCTACTGCTGCAACTTTTTTTAAATTCAGTCTTTCTGCAAGCTGCTTAACAAGTGAGAAATTATTTTAACTAGTCATATTTGCAGTTTTTTTCAGCTGCCTAGTGGCATGCCTGACAGACTCAGTGGCTTCATTCTTACATGAAATTTCCTCTTCTTTCTTTGGTGACCCTTAGAAAGAAGGGTTATTAATTTCTGAAAAATCTTCACATTTATATTCTATATTTTTCATTGAATAAATTGTGCTTTTCTAGATCATTTGTGTCCAGATGTTCTTGATATATGCATATAAGACTTCTAACATATGGTAATCAACAATTCTTGATGTCTAACTTTTATTTCTATAAAGTAATTTTATTTTTCCACAGATCAGCCTATATAAGCAGGGACTTGGAAGGGACATTTTAGTTATTTTTCCTCCTTTTGTTGTTGTTGGTGGTGGTGGGTTTTTTTGTCTTTTGTTGGGGAGGATGATGCCAGAAAGCCCTATAAATATGACTGCTTAGATTCTGAGAATGTGAAACCTGTGAGATAGAATTGAAAGCAAGTTTTGGTGTCTGAGATGTCCTAGCTACTGGCTGTCTGGGAAAACAGTTATGTGACCAGCTGAAGGTCACCTGTAGCCAGACCCAGAGGTCAAATGGAATGTTCTGTCTCACCCCCAATGTGTGATTCATCCCACACCTGTAACCCTCCCCTGAAGTATCAGGTATCTGTAACCCCATTGGCACAAGTCCTGTTCCAGCCCACCTTGAAGCCCCCTTATCAGAGGGCTGAGAGCTTGGCTGGTCCTCTTTGCCAGGCGCCTTTCCCCGAGGATCTTCCTCTTGGAATTTCCTCTCCATTCCCCCAGTCCATACCTCTCCCTTCCCCCACCTCCCTAGGCCATGCCACGAGTTGCACCTGGCAACTCTAAGCAAGGCTTCACATCCTTTATAATAAACCTCATCTTCTAAAACCCAGCTTCAGAGATCTCTCATCCACATTTCATCTATACCGTCCTGGAGTCTGGCGTTCACTACAGTCTACTTTTCATCCCACTCTCATGTTACTCTTAACTGGCTTGTACAATATGTCTACAAAGTAGATCCACAGCCACTTGAAGTCAAGAGGATTTTTTTATCAAGGGCTGTAAAATTTGTAAAATTCAAGTAGATGCAATATGACTTCACATACAAAATTGCACACATATTTGAATTCAGAAAAGTAATATTTCTCTTGCCAGTGTAGCTGGAATTAGAAAATATAATTTTAAAAGCTCGCTACTGACATCCATGCTTTTTAACAAGCCATGTATTTAGCTGGTATACGTTAGCAAGCATTAACATCTATCTTTTTTGAAGTTGTGATGTGTTTCATGACACAATGAATGACCAATATCATTACTGTACTGCGTTTGATCATTTTTTTATTAGAGACTTCAAACAGGTTGGCCTATCATTGTATGAGAAATTGTGCAAACAAAACAAAATATAAGCCACGCCTCTCCCTAAGAATTATTTTAGGAAACTGCATTCAAGGTCAAATATGTGTCTTCCCTAAATAAAATTGAAAAGTCTCTTTGTATTTTCAGTTCATGTGAGTCAGGGATCACTCCTTTTCAGCTCAGTCCTTCTGGACTTGCATGCCTGCACAACTAATACAGAAACATTCTGTGGCAAAAGAGAGTTGTGGATGGTTTTTTGTTGTTTATTTTCAATAGCTGCTCTGGAATAAAATACTCACATATAAGAACCAAAGGATCTCAGAAGAATGCGGAAAGTGCAAAACACGGTGTTCAGAAGGAGATGCAAAAATAAACTGAAAAGTCATGTATTCAATGACTTAGTTACTTGTATATTTAGCCAAAAATGCACATTTTCTGGTTCTATTAAAACATTAGCATTCGTAGATATTTCTACAGACCTTAACTTGTTTGTAGAAACAGAATTCCCAGCTTTATTGTCAAAACTCCTTTCATACATTGTCCGGGAAATTAATATATCAGTCTTTCAATTATAAGAATACAATAGTGCTATCAGGCTCTCTTGAGCTCTCTGTTCTTTTACTGATCATGGTCTGTTACCTCTGCTCTGGGAAGAAGTGTGAGAATCAAAGTTACCACAGACTTTCGTCCTTGTATTTGCTGTCATCTTGCTGATGAATGGACATGGATCACTGGATATAACCCTCCATTTGCATGGGCATTCTGGTAAATCCCTCTTCCAAGGGGGAATGTATCTAATTGTTCCATTTCCATATGGAATACATTAATATTTTTGTCACTTAAGATAACTAGTACTGGTAAGTTCCACTGTTATTCATACCTTTTTCAGCTTTAAGCCTGATAGTTTTGTTTGTGTGGTTGTTAATTTCTACACTGTGTTAAACATGAATCTTCACTCCATACCTACAGCTTCTGTGTCATTCAGCATTTCAGAGGCTTCTGTTACATTTTGCATTCAGTCATGCCTCTTTTGTCATAACAAATTTTGGTTCTCAGCCTGCTCAAGATGTATTCATATGGAAGTTCTCATCTCTGATTATCTCCTTTGTATCCAGTCATGTAGCTCAATATTTTCACATTTCAGGCAGCTTGAAATGCTTATTTTTACAGCTCGACAAACTTGTGTAGTTTCTTGTATTTAGCTTACCTGAAAAACAGATTATTCTGAAACAGCAGTCAGAAAAATGTTGGAAAAAATATTTTTTTTTTAGTCTATCTTGGAGAAATGTCTTGGAAACTAGCAGTGGCTCAGCATGTCTAATATTTTTACCCAGCCTAATGTTTACAAAAATAATGAGTCATAAATTTCTAAAAAGCAATGAATTTAATCAAGAGTCTTCCAAATAGTAGGGAAAGGCTAGTCAGACTAGACTCAGTGGATGTTCAAATATATGCATTGCAACATTATTCTATGCCAAATCAATCTCATTGTCTTCAGTTTGTTCACCCACACAGATACACAGCTGATATCTTCATGGCTACCCATGGCAGCTGATATTACTGTGTGTAAAACAAGAATGTGTGTTTTTGATAGTAATTAGTCTGTATTACTTTTTATAAAGCAGACCAACTAATATTTTTATATCTGAAAATAATCTAATTTTAAATCTATTGATAAACACCTTATGAAATTTTGCATAAAGTAATTTAGTTAAAAGATGGATGATTCATAATGATGGTATTGCATAGCAATTTTATTTCTTAAATTAAAAAGGTATACTTCAAAACAAGAAAGCTTGATTTTCCTCTCTAGTCATATGGTTGCCACATGTATGGCACTGGGTGGCCTCATCAACCCTTCACAAACATTAACATAGGTGTCCTTACTATGTCTCTGTCATTTAAAATCATCATTTTCCATATTTTTTAAACAAAAATATTTAGGCATCTAATTATGGCCTTTCTCGAGCCATTAAGGGCGTCAACTGCAAAAGGTAAGACAATCAGGCAACTCACACTAAGTGATTTCCCCAGGATCAAGCTATAAGCAGAAAAGAAAGCACCAGACTTTGGCAGAGGAAGACACATGTCATATTCCTTTCTAGGCATTGTCTTCTACTTGAGACAAGACACATCCTATGCTTTGAACCCTTTCTTGAAAAACTTCAGTCTTCAACTTATTGCTGACTCCAAGTGCAGCTACCCTGATTTTCCAGAATCTGAATTTAAGCTTATCTTTGGAAAAGCCTTGCTTGCTTTACTTCATCATGCATCAGATAGCCAGCTGGGGTGAAGAAAATTTGCCTGTCAAGGGAAACAAAAATCGATCAAAGATTTAAACATGTACTTAAGTGTAGCCAAAGACAAGCAAAGAAATTTGAGATGTACTCATTTGGATTCAGTGGTATGCAAATCAGTAGGATCTATATTCAACACGTGGGAGAATGGTAGGCTGGTCTTCCCAAGTCACCATAACCCATGATGGGGGCCCTCCTTTGCTCTAGGTGGCAGAACACCTGGCTATCCTTGGGAAACAGTGAATTAATTCCTTGTTTTGCTTTGCTGGTATCCATGTCTTTGTTTTCCCTGTCAAGCTTTCTTTATCTCAACCTGGGATTTTTCTGGTTTTTACCCTCCCAGTTTTCTTCCTGATCCCACTGGTGATACAGTGAGCAAGCAGCTGCCTGGGGTTGGCTGCTGGCTGGGGTGAAACCATAACCCACAGGTTCAATCCTAAACAAATTTTGAAGAAAGGAGACATGTCTAAGGATTTTATGCAAATGTAATTTTTAAGCATTGCATTTTATTGGTTATTAATTAAAAGGAACCATGCAAATTTCTAATAATTTCACAGAAGAGTACAAAACGTGTTCTTTCAGGAGCCTCCAGCACCATATTCAGAGAGGCAACGTCACCTATATCTACCACTTTCAACCATAAACATTATTCAATTACATAAATTATAAAATTGTATGGTCTAGTGCATCTCCTAAAGTAGACTGCACTTATGAGATTAGATTGGCTTAGGAAGCAAGAAAGGCAGAAACACATTTTCATTTTGAAACACATAACATTCCAGCTATTGATGGACAACTCCTCTGCATTTTTTGCACACAAAACACTCATTATCCTACACTATGTGTTCTGCAAGAGTATGAATGTAGGAAACTGCATAATCCTGCAACTGTGGAATAACAATAAGGCATCAACATACTTTCTTAATCTACTTCTCTTCAAAACAAAATTGTGTTGTTTGCCTCTGTAAGACAAAAGTGTTTTACTGTAAAGACAGTGTGGAAAAGTACAAAAAAAATAGCAATACAGTGACTGTAGACTAAGAGTATGTTTATCCACTGAAATTCTTAGAAAAAGAAAACCATTGTGCATTGCATTTATTTTACTGTAATATTTGACAAGGAAAAAAAAAATAAATATATCCTCAACTGACTGTTGTTTTATTCCTGGTAAAAATAATGATAAACTTAAACTTTTTGTCTAAAGCAGGAGTTGTGTGCTGTTGGGATGTTGAGGAGGTGCATCCAGCCCCTGAGGCATAGCTGGCATTTTGGAACAAAAAAGAGATTCCACTTTGCTGTCTAGTCAGGCGTGGGGAGTGCGGAGGGGGTAGAGTTTGCACTAGGTCAGTGTATTTCTTCTCTGAGAGTCATGGAAGTTAGGGTGTCTCTTGTTTGTGATGGTCATATTCATTACTTTGTGTTTTCTAAAAATGTAGAGCTTGCACAGAATCTCTTAAGCCTACAGTAGATGTTTCTCCTCTTCCAGCACCTTAATTATACCATTTGGAGACTGAACTCTTTCTGAAAAATCTTTATTATGTGGGTTTTTTGCTGCAAAAAGAAAGCTTGTTTGTTGGACAAAAGGGCTTTCTCTTTTCTATTTGTTTATGATACAGCAATTAGGTTTCACAGGAAGGTTCTCTAATAATTACACAAAGCAAAGGGAAAACCTTAATTAAATTTTAATGATGAGTACAACTGTACTGATTAAGATAATGTGGTCATTATATCCTACCACAAGACTTTTTGTTTATATTGTATGCTGGTAGTACTTATGAAGCTTATCTCAAAGTTTTATTTATCTGAATTTGGTCATATCTGCTGTTATTAATTACAAACTCCACTAATACTCTCTATATATCATCACTAATAAAACACATGTTCCTCAAAAAGGCACAATTATATGAATGACAACATATCTGTAAAACAGGTAAGAATTTTCTCATGCAAGTTTTAGGATCTCAGTAACTTAAGTACATTGGACTTCAGGTATGAGTAAATTAAGTGTCCAAAATGGTGACATGGATGTTGTCTAAAGGGTTTTTTGCTTCCTTTTGGTAAACTGACCAGACATCTTATAAAGTGTGTTGGCTGCAGGACTTGATCTCTTCTGTGACAATCATTGCAATAATTTTGAGCCTAGCAGAAATAATTGGAGTGGAGGGCCCTGTGTGGACAAACATTTAGACTCTTAAAGACATGACTCAGCCTGCAGAGATGTAGTGCAACAGCACATCTGCTATGTTGTGATTCCTGGTAACCAGGCAGGCATCTCAGCCATGTGAGTTATCCATGAGATGAGTAAATTGAGAGATGCTGAAAGTCCCTAAGCAGTCCGTAGGAAAAGCTAAATACAGGTCTGTTTGAAGAAGTCCGTAATGCTGGCCTGTGCCTTTGGTATCTTCATGGGTTTCAGATGTACAGGGCCAGATTTTCTGGAAGAGCAACAGCAGCCCCACAAATGAGAAACATGATAAGTCACACTAGTGAGATGCTGAGCTACCTTCCTCTATAAAGTAATGTTCTTATATAGGAAAAAAAAAAAAAAAAATCATATTTATAAACTCATCAAGAGCAAGAGCAAAGCAGAAACTCATTCAAAAACTGCCCCTGACAGTGCACAGTGGAGAGAAAAGCAGTCTTGTGCCTGGTAGCAATGTGTCTGTGGCAGCAAAACCTCTGGAATATATGAGCACAGGACTTCAACATCTGGTACGAGGGTAACATCAGAGAGTGAGGTCTGACATTAGCTTTAAGCACACAGTTATGAAGTAACAAACTATAGAAAGTGAATGCACCATCCTGTTTTGTTTCAAGGCTTTACCCTGCATGCTATAAACCCAAGCACTTTTTAGCTTATATCAGGCTGAGGTTTTCACATGGCTTACTCGAGCACCAAAAGCACCTGCAGTTAGAACTTGAACACTCAGATGTGAGAGATCAATGTACATTTCTTATTTTCACACCTCTGTGGAAATAAATTAACCCAGGAGTACATGGTAACTTTACAGCTGGCTATGGGTAAGAAAGTAAAGAGGCATAAGTGCTGTATCAAGAGATAGGATATCTGAGTCTTAACTTATGTTCTGCACTTATTCCTTTTACACCAATATCAAGATAGGACACTATCTCCTTCACCTTCTGTTTCACTTTTGGAGTTCCCATCTGCACCAGCAGGTAGTTGGGGCAATATTTCCTATGTATCTCAATGCAAATGATCACTGGCAAGCTTACTGCCATCTTAATATACAAAAGGGGTAATGACACAAGTTATGGCATCATTCAGCATCCAGTTTCCTTGTTCTACCATGTCATTAGAATATCAGTCAGTTCTCAACTGGCTCCTCCTCTGCAATTACTTTGCAATGGATCTCCTGCAGAATGTTGCTTGCTGAGGTACACAAAAATTGTGACCCACTTGGGGAGAAGGCTGTACCAATGCAAGTGTAAATTACAAAATGCATCAGAGATTTATTTGGCTGATGAACTCTTTTGTGCTTTAAGGTGGCTGAAGGCAAAGAGCTTTGCAGTGTCAATGATTTGCCACAGCTCATCTTCCCTCATGTAGCATGTGATCCTTCAAAGGAAAGAAGTAAGAGTTAGCAGGGACAGAAACAAATAGTTTTGGATGAACAAAAAGTTCAGTCTTTGTAATCTGGTATTTCAGATTTCAGTGACAAAGGTATGGAGGACAACTTAGGGTCTTTATTAAAGGATAACTAAAGAAATAATGAAGCGTGAAAACGTGATGTGATCAATAGATTAGCTCCAGTTTGCATTTGTTAAAATTCTCACCTAATTGCTTGCTTGGGTCCACCCATGGCCTTAATTGCACACTGGTATGTCACCTTTGAACTCTGCTCTGTTAATTTTAATTGTAAACAATGGCCTTTTAAATATTTCCTCCAGTTTTCCTTCTTTTCTGTCACAACTGAACCTATGCCTCCCTGACATATTATAAAAGGAAATGTTTTTTCCCTGTTGTTCCTGGAGACTTCTTCTTAGTCAAAAGTCAGAAGTTCCTAATGTCCTAGGCCTAACACAGCCCTAGAAGAATCACCACTACTTACAATAAGCAGGAAAGGTGACTCACCAAGTATGGAACCTATTTAACACACCTGTGCACACACACACACCCTATGTCCAAAATATTTCAAAACACTGTGACAGACAGAAATTCTCTCAATAGTACAGCAAATGTTGTAGAAGTTGTGGATTAAGATTTTTTAACAATGCCCACAGAACTTACAGAATAATATTGTACCAATAAGGTCCTTCAGCTTAATATAAGTAAGGAATAGATCTTTCTATTCTTTCGGTAACATTTACGTTTATTCCCTTGTATGTCATACAGGGCCATTAATCATTCTAGCAGCCTCTCTACCTCATAGGAGATGTAGGGAATGATAATGTTTTATGTGTGTAATTAATTCTGTAGCAGATGTGTAGTTTCCAAGACTACTGCCATTAGAGTATTGACAGGATTCAGAACAAATATTCAGGCACCAGTTTAGTAATGATTTTCATATGATAATATCTTGTTGCTCAAAACACAGAATATTCAGACTTTAAGTTCCACATAAGTGTTATTTGTTAAGTCTTCCAGAGAACTGGTGAACTGGTTTTATTCCTGATGCTGCTGTTAAACAACCAGAACACAAATTAACATATCAGCTGGGTGTGCATAATTCCTCAATTCTCCATCACACAGTGAAAGTCGCCATTTGTGAAGTGAGAGATATAATTTATAATGAAAATAAATGTTATCTAGGAAAAACAAATTATGCCAAACAAGCTGCAAATACTTTTAAAGATTTGCTTTTAGAGTTAGTCTGCCTTAAAATTCCTGCTAAAAAGATTTCCTTAACTGGATTCTTGGCAAAGTGACAACTTCAATTACACATCATAATAAAATTGAGGGAAGTAAAAAATCTGCTAATTTTTTTTCACAAGGCAACACTTTTGCATTGCATATAGATCTTCAGTTGAGGAAGGACAGGACTACTACTCCTACATCTTTTTATGCTTTTTCTCATCAAGTTTTTATTTTTTGTTACTGTATTATTCCTCATTTTGCCAGGAGATAAGTTCACATGTGAGACCCTCTACTTTGAAGGCTACACTTTAAGTGGACATGATTTTTTTTTTTTTTTTTTTTTTTAATATATGCTTTCTAAAATGCATAGAAATGTGAACTGGTGGTAGTTCCTCCTAATTTCAAATTACATAATATATATGTAGCTAATATGTCTCCTTATAGAGTGGAGAAATATATTTTGTAATTAGTTTGGACTAATTTGATTCCAGAGTTTGATGGAATTAATTAATGTATTAACCAACAGCCCTCAATTTGGCAGACCTCTGTCAGACTTGCTCCTCAGAAATATATATGGACCAATATAAGAAAGGTTTTACCTTCATTGGCTTCACAGTGTAGTTATCAAAAGTGATATGTTAGTACAAGTTCTAGTCTCTCTATTTCACAGTTGTGTAAACTGCATAATTGGGGGAGATGTAGGTTTTCATACTTTGCTTTCCAGTTCTCAATGCCAGATGAACACAAGAGATGGAGGGAATCAACAACTTCTTGTGTTCAGGATAGGACCTGGGGAGGAGGACTACTCACTGGGAAAACTCCAAGAAGCTCTTGTGGATTGTGAACACTGTCTACTCGCCACTTTTACCTGTGCACCATTGTGCAACTTTTTCAAACATGCAGCTGGAAACACCCAGACATTCTACAGGACTTGGCAGACCTGCTGCTCATATGCCACGTGTGGCAAAGACTAGAGGGAGGGAATTCCAGCCCCACTGTGAGCTATCTCCATATCTGCTTTCTGCAGCGCAGCCATGATTCACTTCAAAGTGCCTGCTTCTCAGTTCCTTCACTGCCTTGAAAAGCACTGCACACAGTACTCTGTTGTCACTGGGATGTTTTCACCTCCTGATCTGTCTCTCCATCACTAGTTCACATGCAGAGAGGGAAAGAATGGACAAGGGTAAGGATCAACTGTGTAGCAGCAACTCCCACCAAAAAAATCCATGTTACCTTGGTGGCTAAATGCTTTGGGTCTGCTTAGGAAACACAACTTTGTTAGGGTTTCTATTATTTTAATTGTATCCTCTCACTGCTCTGTGTGAGGACATTTTGACCTATTTACTTGTAATAGTCTCTAAGCTATTTTGCAGGACTAGAAACTGGATTGTCAATGTTATTCACAGACTCTACTCATGATGAAGGTAGTCTCAGCAGAAGGAGGCCACTTGGCAGCCTCTCCAAAAGTAGGGTATTCATCCAGGAGACACTGTGAATATATAACATGTTTCCTCATCTATGTAAGATATTCTTATATACTACCTGATACTTCCCTTCCTTGATCCACAGATTGAAGGAGGAATTTTTCTTTTTACATCACCTGCAGAAGTAGTAACTACAGTATGATTTCCAATAGTCTGAACTACTGCTACTACTACTATTGCTACTACTACTACTACTAAGATTACTACTACTAAAGTTCACATCACCTAAATATATGTTTTATGGAGAATTTGGATTAGCAAAAAGTTGTACACTTTGGAGTGTATGTATTTATTACTTTTTGATTATCTTTTGTTTTTATAAAAGAAGAGTCACTCCACATTCCAGGGTTTTTTTTCACACAGTCTGTAAGTTCTCTGTGTATATTGAATTGCTCTTAACAGCATAATTATCTATAGGGGTTTTTTAGTATTAAAATGGTGAAAGGAAAGGTAATAAACATGTTGTCATAAATGTTTAGAACACCTGAATTCTGTGATCAATACCTGTGAATCTGTGAGCAGCTGCTTACCAATTTGTACCAATTAAAATGTGAAAAAAAGGTTAGTCATCATAAATAACACAACTATTACCTACTCTGCTCCTTTCTCTCTCTCTCTTTTTTTTTTTTTTTTCCCTTTTTTTTTTCTTTTTTTTTTTTTTTTTTTTTTTCCAGGTTAAAGTGAAGCTAGTTTCTTCAGCAGTATGTAGCAAGGTTGGAGTTGGTACCACGTTTTATCCCGCATAAGTAATTTTGGTTAAAACAAACAAATGAAAATATGCAAACCAAAATATTAGCTCCATGTTGTCTTTACTCATAGAAAGAAATAAAAAGGATGGCAACTGGTCAAACCAAGCATCTGTCCAACAAGCAGGAGATAGAATGAGGTGCTTCAGAGTGGGATACAGTATACTTTAGCACAGTTGACTTACAGTATGGTTTAGGTTCTTGTTTCTGGCAACTCATGGACTAGAGACTCTCCCTGGAAGTTGAATCAAGATCCTCATTTTTAATAGTCATTCAGTAACCTAATTCTGTGATTTTGTTCAAGTCTCTCCTGGTGTTCGCTTAGGCTCAAGGCCTTCACAATTCTCTGCAGAAATTAATAGGACAATGTTTGTTATAAGTGGTATAGAGAAAAAAAGTAATTTTTGGTTTTTTTGAAGTTATTGCCTAGGATTTCCATTAAATGCTTCCTATTCTTGGTATTACAAAAAAAAAGTAGAGAAGCATTTCCTTCTCGCATTTTCAGTACCATTTATTATCTTACAGATGTCTGTTCATCATATTTCTCTAGACTTGTCTCTTATCCCACAGAACCTGTGTCTTGGTTTTGAAAGACAGTTGTCTGCCAGGGAAAACTAGAGCCTCCCTTGGAATGGAGAATGTAAACCCCCTTCCCTCCAAATTATTATAGTTTGAGTTGAGCCAGTTGAGCAATTAGGGGCTTTCAGGCAAAGATATGGGAATAGGAGTAACAGTTCTTTACAAAGAATATTTTTAAAAAAAAGTAAATACAAATGTAGTAGTACCAAAAAACAAAAACAAACACAGACACAAACAAACAAACAAAACCCACCAAGCAACAACAAACAAACAAAAAACCCCCCACCACCAAGATCCTGGAAAAAACCCTTACAGAGTCAGGGCTACGACCTGGCACCGTGGTGGTCAGGGTGTTGGAAGCAGTCCAAATAAGTCCTACTGGAGTAATAGAAGTGGTTCTGTGGAAATGATGATTCTGTAGAGAGACCAGTGGTGACGAGAGGGTCCAGCCCTCCTCCAGAAATCCAGTGGAAAAAACAGGATATCTTGTATCCTTCAGTTTCTATCTAGCTGGGAACAGCTGGTTCCTCCCCACTGGGTGGAGCATCTCGCAATGGGATGATGCAATGTGTCATGTCATTGGTGGGCCCTAGTGGCCCATTATCAGAAGATGTCCCCCTGGAGGATGGAGGGGTGGTGAAAGAGATAAGAAACACTGCCCCACCTGGATTTAATGGCTGGGCCATTTTCAGAAGGTATCTGCCCCCTCCCCCCGGAGTAAGAAGGATCAAACATCTCCCAAAAACCAGCTTTCAACAGATGAAATAGAATACACAATTCAAGTTACATAATACAAGACAACCTGCTAAGTCAATTAAATTTCTGTGTTTAAAAATAGCTCTCTGTGCCTGAGAATCCCTGGTATCTCTTCCTAGGAAACCTCCTCAGACAAGGTGACCATACATATATTTACGAATCCAAATTAGTATTTTTAAGTGTATTCAAGGATGTTTACGGTAGCATAATGCAATTCATTGTTTTGCTCTCAGTTCTTCATATGCTATCATTCCTTTTGCCCACTTGGTGGTTCATCATCTGATTTGTTTTGGAAGTGTTGAGTTAATGCTGGCAACAAGGCTAGAGCAATAGGAAAAGACTGTGAGTGAAGTGTTCACTTTCCCAACACATGAGAGATGTCTAAGGGCACCTGGGAGGGCTCCCCAGATAGCAGTTAGTAAAGTCTTATAGAAGAAATATACAAAGGGGCTGTAAGTCTGCAGTATATGATGAATAGAAGTGGGTGGAAGAAGCCAGGAATGAAAATAAGGCATAGAAACCAAACACCATGCTAGATCCAGGCTGTATCAAGGTGGTTCAACTTGGTAATTTGCTCCTCTTTCCCTCCTGGATTTGCAAAATGCAGGTTTCATTGATTATTTAGCCTAAGCTCTTCCGTAGAATGATGTCATGCAGAATGAACCCAACCAGTAGTCTTTAGGATTCTGCCCTGAGTGAAAAATGAAAATAATCTAGTTTATTTCTTTGTTATGGTTTTACCTTTCTATTCTACACCAAACATGTAGTAGTTCCACAAGTTCCCTAGACATGCTCTTGGTTCTGATGCACTTAAAAGGAAAGAAAAGGCCTTTTTTTTGGTAGTTTTTGCTTTTGATAACTTGCTCATGAAAACCTCTTCTAGCTTTATCTTTTTTAATTTCAGATTTATTCAGCTTTATTTCTTCAGATTTGTCTTGTCAGTGGTAATAATAATTTCTATTTTTTAATTATATATTGCTTCTATATTCTTTTTATTATCTTTGTTCCTTTATGTTACAGATCAAGTACAATTTCTTTCAAAACAAAAGCATGCCCCCCCAAAAAAAGTAGTAGTAATAATAATAATAAAATAATAATAATAATAATAATAATAATAATAATAATAATAATAATAATAATGTGTAATAGAATATTTGTTAGCCACTTCAGGCTAAGAAACACACAACATAAGTAGATCTGTTTTCCTCCGACAGATAGGGTCCACCTTCCTTTTATGCAGTATGCGAGTGTACACTGATTACTGGGTTATAACTGATTGGATGACATGGTTTATTTGGAATCCAACCTCACATTTTTGCCATATACACTTGCCAGTCCCATCAATCATTTCCAACATGAAAGACGCATCGTCTAACTCCTGCCCAGCTGCACAGATTTTCATGTTACTAATTTGAATTATTTACAGTGTATGAGCTTACCCTAAGAACCATGCAATGCAGTGTATTGTTTCCCTCTTGGCAGTGTTTATAGCTGTAAGAGAGAAGCTACTGTAATTTTTGAAAATAGTATCTGTTTTGATATCTTGTTAGCACATGCTGAACCCATTTACACTATCACCTGCTTTTAAACTAGATACCATGAGCTGTGGAAAATTGTTGGCTGTTGTACCATGTGAAGAAGTAATTCAGCCTCATGCATCCTCTCTTCCAGGAGAGTTGAGCCAGAGAGAAATGCTCAAGAAATTCCATGCTGTTAAGCAGATTTCAGGTTTGCCTTGTGAAAATCCCCATCATGCAATAAACCATGCATTGAATAAACTGTGAATAAAAATAGCTTTGTTATGCTTTCAAGCTTCTGGTATATTTTACCAAAATATGTGGAGCTAAGGCAAAATGGCTCTCCAATTTTCAGGAGATCTTCTACTGCTGACCAAGTAGCAGTGGCAAAAGTAGTGTTGTCTCACAGACGGAATTTTTATCACTGCATTATCCACTGGTTTTCAGAGCAGAGGCTTCTTTAATTTGTGCCAAAATGTACTACATTCAAGCCAGTGACATCCATATGAAACAGTTTAACCCACAGTTAATCTACTATATTGTGTGGTCACTGGTTTCTTGTGCTTTCAAGGGCATCATTATGTACGAGTGTCGTGTCTCTCTCTCTCTCAGAGCCCCCTGGCTCCGCTTTTGCCTCGGCTAGCTTGAGAGACAAACCACAGCTGGAAGGATTTTTCCTCGGGGCCCCAAAGATCCCAGAGCGGCTGTGAACCTTTTCCTTTAGAGAGAGCAGGCCCCTGTCGATGGCAAAAGGAAAGGTCTGCACTTGATTTTGGGGCTTTATTCAGTCTTTCTCCTGTGGCCCTGTCCCCGCAGGGTCAGAAGCTCAATCCTTGACCCCCTGCCAAGAGCTTTTCTCAGTCCTTATCCTGGCTCTTATCCAGAGGGAAGGGGTTAGAGGTGGGGACAAGCCACTACCCAATCGGGGATAAGGTGGGAGTGCAACAGAGTTGTGTTACATTCCAGTGTGGGAGAATGGGCGGGGAAAAGGAGCAGGGACAAACCTCAGGATGATACATTTTCCAGGGGAACAGGGGAGTACAGAAGAAACCATTACAAAACCCATTATAAAAATGAAATACAATATAAAACCAAATAATGCACAACAACATATGAAAATAAAATATTAGGTAATGCTGCTTTAACATCAACTTTATTTAAACAACTATCACATTGACAATCCACAAAAAAAAAATCTCATGGAGGGAATGGAGAAAAGCACAGGGCTCTTTTTCATGGTGAAAGCTGCTATGGGATTGGTATCAGTGATACTCATTGTGTTAATATATGGAGTAGCTATTGCATCAATATTAATGTAAATGTATTTATAGTAACTGACTGCCTTTGGTTCAACTAGGACAAGGCCTAGAGGAAATACCTTTGAGTGGTTTATTTTTCTTCATCACTCATTTTAGCATATCAGCAAATATCTGACATCTTTGTGTTTAGAAAATAATTTTGCACAGCAAACAAAAAAGCAGTGTGTAATGCAATTGCTTAAAATGAGTCATTTGGGGGTTGATCTGAAGTCCTTTGAAGTCAATGAGAGATTGCCACTGACATCCGTACCTTTTGGATCAAATCCTCTAAGGGATAGGTATAATAAAAGTTGATGACAGAGAAGAAGGTAAAGCTAACAGGTAGATGAAAGGAGATGAAAGGGGGGAAAATTACCACACTTACCCGATTTCATACCAGTAGCAGTAAATCCATTAGGATACTTAACCACCTAATATAAATAAGTTTCTCTTTACCATGGTCTATTAAGTGATAGGGAGAATGCACACACAATATCACAGATGGCTGTCATTGATTTACGAGACAGTACTTGCTGTGGTGAAACACATATGAGACGTTCAGTCTTCCCACGGGTGGGTCTTTCCTCATAACCTCTCTTCAGTCAGGCAGTGCAATGCCAAAGAGCTGTAGCATACCAAAACTCGATTGCTTTTTCAAATCTTATTCTCTTTTCATGGCTAGCTCTTCTTCTCTTGAAAGAGGCTTTTTCCAAATACTATCTTTAAGTACATTTTGCTTGTTTTTTGCTTATTTAGGTTTTTTGGGAGAAACATTTTGTCTTTCATTTGCACCCTTCTGCAGCACCCATTCTTCAGCACTGTGTTTTGAGTATGTACTTTTCAGTTAGAATGAGCTTAATTTAAACAAACATAAAATAATTTCTCCAGTTGACGAAATATTTTTTAAATATTAATATGTATTTATGGAAATACATGCTGGTGAAAGGCATCTCATTAATATCAAGACAATCTCCATCAATGTAGAGACACTTTTTTCTGAGCTATGTGTTTATAACAGCATGAACACTTCCTGTAGCTCTTGCCTGCATTTTCCTGCTATATATACATAGTCCAGCTGGGAAGAAATATGAGTGACTCCAGCTAAAATCGAAGTCAAATACTAGGTCTTCATGTGTCTTTGAATTTATAATAAACAATTCCACACAGAGAGCAATAGTACAGTCAAATACTTGCAGAGAGCTTTGAACATCTGATTCATTTAAATGCCCTTAACTTCCAGATTTGCATCAACCTTGAACTTCATATTCAGCTCCTAAAAAACACTATTTTACTTTCTTAAGCAATGTACCTTAAATGCCTTTCTGCTGAGCTCATAAATATTTAACAGTTATGTCTTTTGTTAGACTTTACTAATAGCTCTTTCAGAATTTCAGATTTGAGTGTAAGTAACAGAATACAACCAGCTAGTTATAGTATGCTATAATCTGAGTAATGTGAGGTCAGGTTTATTTTGAAAGCTCACAATCTAGACTTTACTTTCATGATTTATTACATAACAGCTGCAAAAAACTGGCATTAAGCAGGACTAGGACTACTTTACAGAGTGCACTGTGAACACATGTACCTCAGATAAATGAAATGACAAACATTTTCCCTGAGCAGTGCTAAATGCCGGTGAAGATTTAGAGAGCAGAAGCATTGACCTATTTAAGACTGTCTGCTGGGGGACTGGGCAGGCTTCCCATCCCTACGTCCTTAGAAGGAAAGAAAGCACTTGACAGTGCCATATTGATGTATTTAATATTTTTGAAAGGTTTATAATTTTTATCTAACCTTTATTAAGAAACTCTAAACGAGGAGAAGACGTATCATTCAATCAGGATTTTATTTTTTTGGATCAAGTTCCAGACAATCTGGCCTATGGTAAATAAAATTATCAGTTAGGGTCAAGTAACGCCTAGTGGTAAATTTGGCATAAGTGTGGGAGTATGACTTCTGTTTGTACATAACCACAGAACCTCCATGTTTTTAAGGAAGGTTTAATTGATTACTCAAGGGAACCCATTCAGGTAAGGAGGAACATGTATTAATGTAATTAAATATTCATGCAAATGAAAAATCTTGGGTATTTTTTTAAAGACTTAATGAACATGCTGGAAAATTTTTCTCTGGTCTAAAGGAGCAAAAACAAGTGGGTCAAATTTTTTCCTTCACTCTGAATTTTATTTTAAAGGAGTTTCAACTTGTATGATAAAATTGATTAATTGGATAATATTTCTTTTTTTAATTTCTAGCAGTTTATACCTACATTCAGCTATCAAAGCTAAAATTTACAAAGTACATATTTTCTGAATCCTAAACATCCTGACAGAAATTCATACTGATAAGTATTAAAAATCATATTGATGCATTTTCATTTTTTCATTTCTAGAACAAATAAATGTGTGCCTACACACACTTATTGTCTGAAAATATACATTCTCAGCAGCATGTACAGATTATATATCAAGGATATAGTGAAATGAAGGAAGAAATAAAATCATGTATAGTCATCTTTTCTCTCTGTGATACTGTCTACAAAGGCTTTGACAGATTAAAACATGTTATTGTCCCAAAAGACTTCAAGGGCAGGGCAATGTGCATCGCAATAAAAGGGGTCTTTTGAGAGCATGTTCAGTGGAATTTTTGGAGAATTTCAGCCTTTGTCAATGTGCTGGTTTTGGCTGGGGTAGAATTAACTTTCCTTATAGTGGCTGGTACGGGGCTGAATTTTGTATTTGTGCTGAACACAGGGTTGATAATACAGAGATGTTTTGTTATTGCTGATCTGGGCTTACACAGAGCCAAGGCCTTTCCTGCTGTTTGTACTTCCATCCTGGTGAGGACATTGGGTGTGCATGGGAGGCTGGGAGGAGACACAGCTGGGACAGGTGACCCCAACTGACCAAAGGGATATTCCAGACCATGTGACATCATGGTCTGTACAAAAAGTTGGAGGGAAGAAATGGCATTTGTCTTCCCAAGTAAGCGCTACACATGATGGGGCCCTGCTCTCCTGGAGATCGCTGAACACCTGCCTGCCTGTGGGGACCAGTGAATTAATTCCCTGTTTTATGTACATGGTTTTTGCTTTCCCTATTGAACTGTCTTCGTCTCAATCCATGAATTTTCCAGCTTCCAGTTCTTTCCCCAGTCCTGCTGGTAGGGGAGTGAGTGAGCAGCTGCCTGGGGCTTGGATGCTGGTTGGGGTTAGACCATGACATATCATTAGACAATAATGGCTTCTTTTGGTAGGGTTGGTTCGGGTTTTTTTGCATGCGTGGCTTTGGTTTTCTGAGATCAATTAAGTACGTGATGTAAGCTTACCATGCTGGAGTTGTGCAGTCTGTAATTTGCTGCTTTTTTTTATGCTGTGCATGACTTTATTTATAGCAAAGAAATAATTATAGAGTTGTCATTAAATCCCAGTACCTTTCAGAAACTGTAAGAGGTAGACAGAGTAAATCTGGACTTTTCAAAACAACAATAGTAGCTGAACAAAAATTATTATAAGGTTCACTCACATGACATTTATTTGATCATCTGAGTGCCGGAACTTCCCCCGTGAATGTTTAGCAACTGCTAAGAAATTAGAATGATGTTTCTTAAAAGCTTTTCCAGGACGTTGTACTTGAAACCAAGATATTATAATGCCAAAAGGTAAGGAAAAGACTGCTCTTCAGATGGTCAAGCTCTGTGTCCCAAGTCACCACAGACTGTCATCTCAGCATAGCTGAGAATTTCCCACAGCAGAGGCCAAGCAGTAGCATGAGCTGGGAGCCCAGAGGCCATCTGGCTGCCATGAGGAGGGCTCAGCAGTGTTTCTGGATATCTCTGCTCATGGCCCTTCTGCTTGTTCTTCTGCTGTCCCACATGGTGGGGAGCAGGTCCAGCTTCCTGAAGGTACCACACTTTTTGAACAGGTCTCATGTTCTTGCATGGCAGGGAAGGGATGCAGGGAGGTCAGATGCATTCCTATTGGATCAGGCTGCTGAGGGCCAAGACCAGTTAGCTTTAACTCAGTTCCCTCCAGCTCCGACAGCGTACTGAATGCTGCAGCCCACTGACCACTCTGGTGGGCCCACATCTGTCATACACCAGGGAACCAAAAGAAGGCATTGCATTCCAGGTGTGGTCTCACAAGTGAAGCCCCACAAGTGAAACACTTACCCAGCAGCCCCAGTCCCACTTTCTCCTTCCACACTGATGGAATTACTTATGAATGAGGGGACGAGTTCCACTGTCTACATACAGGTACTATTAAGAGATGTCCATTCCCAGACCTTCATGTGTCTGAGATACCCATTATCTTTGCGCATAGGTGAAGTCAGAGTTTGGGAAACCTGTAGTTTTCTGGACTGGCAGCTAGAAAACCATGTCCCTGACATCCTTATTCAGGCAGCTGAGTCTCTCCATCTGTCCTCAGTTGTAGAAAGACACTCAAAGAGATACTCAAATCCTGAATATCAAGTGATACCCTAACAACTTTCTCTGTCTCTTTCAAGGCAAAAGTGATGGCTTCAAAAAAGTCATCCTGTGGCACATACTTGGCCGTGCACTTGATAAGGCATGTGCCTTTATCTCTACTTTTTGTCAGAGGCTCCACCCTAAACACTCCTCACCTGCACAAACTTCAGTGCTAGCCAATCTTTATTTGTCCTCCCTATCACAAACACCAAAATGTCATGATTTAGACTCCTTGTTCACAACTATGCCAAATAGCTGTATTTAGCATAGGATATGTGGGGGGGGGGTGGGGGTATGTTGAGTGTTTGTATATTTCTGAGGCATAAAACTGCCAGGAGGAAACTGAGAAAGGAAATTTGCAGGTAGAGTAATAAAGGAGGAAAGGCATGCTGTAATACTGCCAATTCCATTGAATTTTAAAGCAGAGTAGATATCTAGGAAAATAAAGTTCCTAGAACTTATGAAAATTAGCAGCTGGGTAGAGGACAGAAATACTCCCGGTGCCCATGCAAAGGGGAAGAGTGGCCATACTCAGCCACAACAAATACTGCCTGAGAGTAGCTGCCTGCAGAAGGGTAGGGAGGCAGCACCGACTACATGGTGGCACTGTGCAGGATAAAGCATGCTGCTCTGTAGAAAAATGGGTTTCATTTGTTGTCCTATTCAGCAAAAACTGTTTTTTATAAACAGGCATAGAAAGTCACCAGTAAGCTCATGGAGCTAACAATAATGTGTTACTTGATTATTCTGTTTGTCTAAATGCCTTCACCTCTAGCCCTTCCTTTTCCTGCCATTTTAGACTGATGTTTTTAGGGACAGTGCTTGTCATGCTGCAGGATCTTCACAATTAAGAACATTTTCCTCAACAACAGTTCTTAATATTGTTGAAGGTCCCACGACATGACTCAACATATATACTGTTCAGCACCGTTGACTGATTTGGAGCCCAAAACAACCCAGATGAGTAGGTGAGCTGATCTGGAGCTGTCAAAACTGGCTCAGCACCACAGATGCGCCAAACAACAAACTGAATTAATAATGTCAAGAGAAACCAATAAGGTAACACAGGGGCTGACAGCAGGTGTTGGACCTCGCAATTAGCTACCTACAAATAAAATCTATGTAATGCTTAGAGCTACAAGTTAAAACAATTTAAAGATCAATCAAGTGGTTTAGTTTTGATTTGGGTTTTTTTGTGGCAGAGAGGACAGAGCTCACACCAAGCTCTGGAAAAAAACTGGAGACTCTGGTCCTTTGTTTGGTTACACAGACCTGTACCAAATGCCAAAGCTCATTTTCCAAGTAATCGCTAGAATTTTTTCATCTGGTCCTTCTAAAACTCAAGCATAATCTCCTCCTGAGCCCAGTGAGATTTAGGGAGGAGGACATTTCTCCATTTCTTTGTTCCCTGACCTGGCTTTGGAAAAATCTTCCAGTGACACATACAATGGAGATATCACACCATGCCTGTTTGGCTTTCTGACAACACTTACACACAACAGACACTCAACAGACACTCCTGTTTTCCTGATCAATGGTACTCGCCTCCAAGCAAGCTGTATTGCACTGTGAGCTGGTCTCTGCCATAAAAATGGACACATGATGCATATACATGCATATACATGCATTCATTTATATTCCCAGAGCAGCAGATGAAATAATTCTGCACCATGTATATTTTTGTGCTGTTAAGGTGCACTGTTGCTTTGCAAGCAAAACAGTAGATCTTTCATTTGCCGGTGACATTGCACAAAGTGTTTATAATTCATTGTTAGCTTATCAGCCGTCCAATCTCCCACTCCAGGGAATGTGTCAACCATCAAAAGCAGTGGAGGAGGTGCGCTGAATCTTAATGGCTTCTATTTCATCAGACTCACTTTCTTAAGGGCATTTAATCAATGATGACAAGTAGTAGGCAGATTTTTAAATAAATGTGTCACTTTAGGTTAATCCGCAGTACATTTGAATGTATTTGTTTATGCAATTCCCCCGAATATGTTGCTCTGCTGCTCAGCTGAATTGATAATCTGTAAATCAAAACTTGTTACAAGTAGTTTTAAACTAGCCCTTGAGCAATGACTTCATTTGACCTACTGGTATCTAAACCATTCAGAAGTTTCAGATGCAAGAGTGTTTAGTGTCAGTTTTGTGTTCAGCACAGTTTCAAGTAAGCTTTTGTTTCAGTGAATCCAAATTGGGTTTTGGTCCTTGCATGCTTATAGGAATACTTTTGTATAGGGATTTCCTTTTTTAATGTGGCTTTTTTTTTTCTCTTTTTCTTTCTTTTGTTTTTTCTTCTCCTTTTGTGAAGCAGTCTTTAGGGAAAAAGGATACTTAAGCATTGTCTCATTATTACTTATCAGTCTCATATAGCAGTTAATGCAACTGTACAAAAGGATAAAATAGATAACTTTTTAGAAGCATATTTAGTTTTTAAGAAGTGAAAACACAAACCCAAATTAAGTTGATCAGGTGGATATGTAGATAAATTCATTTGTGCTCATGCAGGTGATAAGCTACCCATGAGTTCTGATTTATGATGTTAACTCCCTGAAAAGTAAAGCACTGAAACTGTTTATCCTTCTCACTCACATATGAGACAAAGGTTAGCAAAAAATTCATGGAGGAAAAAAGGATCATACATTAGCACACATTAATCATGTTTAGTCTATTGTAAAATGGATCTAAATTATAATTATACCAATATATATCAGTGTTCAGAGAGAGGTAAACTGGCAAACTAGTGGGAAAAAAATCTAGCCCGTCTGTACTTCAGACTTTCACTGATGCAAAACATTGGCTAGGCAGCTTTGATTTACACTGATATGAACAAGATTATAATTAAGCCTAACAGCTAGACAGTATGCTATTTGTGCTACTCAGCCGTGAGAACATATAAGGTCTGAATGTGTAGCCAAAATCCCCTTGGAGACCAATGCAAACTTCACCTATACAATGACCACAGGGCTGTACTGTAATAGCATGGAAATTATTCTCTGCTTTAACAGAAAACTTTTACCTACAGAAATTTACAGAGGCTTTCTGCAGAAATACTCTGTAGATTGAAGTGTGTGACATTGCAAAGGACGTCTGTAATTATGAGAGGCTGTTTTTGTTATGTAATATAAATCATTTGAGCATGGGCATCCAACCAGAATATGACTTTCCAGTTCTTGTGAGGAGTAATTAAGTCTGTGAGAACACACCACGTGCAGAGTAGTGAAATAAAATAAAATGCACCAATGGATCTCACAGACAAAACAAGAAATAGGGCTGAGGAGGTGTTACGGGTGCTCTCAGCAATGTTCTTATGATTTTTAAGGGTGATTTTCACATGACCTTAACCTGTACAAATTCTCTGTTTCAAAACTATGAAACAATATCTTATAAACATATGCATATTATAAGTGCTTTCAAACCTTTATTTATCTTCTGGGATTTGAATCCCAGTTTCCTTTTTCTCCATTTAAGTTAAATTAAACTAGCTCCTGTGTATTCTACTTATAATGTACATTTAGCTTCCTGAGACTGCAATCTATTTTACTTTTCTACCTTGCAAGAGGATTTGAGGACCCCAGGTAAAAAACCACCGAATTGCTTAGTGAAGGATCTTTAATATGGATCTGAATGCCATGTAAATCAAACTATTCTGTAAACTGAGCTTCAACCTCTTTAAACACATCTCCATGTTAGCTTTAACATCATTATGTCTCATTGTGATGAAAATGGACTTTCTGTATCCTGTGATAATGAAAATAGTCACCTTCTGCAATTATCCAGGCTTTTCTCAGACTCTAGAGGAATCTAAGCTAATTGCTTTGGGACTTTTGCTACATTTCCATAAATTCTTTGTTAATTTTTCATGAGAAACTGTTATTGCAGTTGCCTTAAATTTCCCATTGTATTCAATAATGTAAAGAAGTTATTATGAAAACATAACCAATTCACTAGTGCCTCCATCAAAGCTACACTCTTTTATCTACACCCTCCATGGGCACCTTTTTTTTTTTTTTTTTTTTTTTTTTTTTTTTTTTTTTTTTTTTTGAGACACACTTTTCTTCATTTGAGTTTACTCAAAACAAATTTAAAAGTGGTTCTATGTGGTGCACGACCTTGTCATTATGGGACATGAATTGAATATGCTTTATCTCAGGGCAAGCTTCTCAGTGCAAAAAGCAGCAAATTTGCATTCATTTTGGTGACATCATGCCAGCTGACATGCCCTACAACACCAGCCTCAAAGAGACCTGTGCTACAACAAAAACAGCAGTGCAGGCTGCTGAGATGTCACTTTTAAAGTCCCTGAATCATATGAAACTCATTTAGCCCCCTCAGAACCCTGAAAAACAATAACAGCAATGAAAGAACCTATACATTTTAAGAGCTTACTGGGTGTTACTGATTTTCACCTTTCAACTCTTTCTATCATAATATACTGCCATCTTTGTAATCAGCTACATTACACTGCCAGCTCTGAAGCAGCTAAGGCAATCTGCAGCGCAAGACACATTTTCACAAATATTTTCTCTTGAATGCTGCAACAGAATACGTAAACTACTGAGAAACAAAAGAAACATACCAGTGTGAAAAAAAAAAAAAAAAAAATCACACTGGAGAATTAGGATAGGCCAGTATTTTTCTAGTTAAAGAATCCTGCTTATAGATATGGTCTATTTATTATAGATTAGAACTAAATCATTTAATGACCTATCTTTCTCCAAGGTCCTCTAAGGTCTGATTGCTGAAAAAGGCAAGGGATTGTAAGCAAACCTCTGAAATCTCTAAGGTTTGACTCAGAAACATGCTCACAAATCCCATTGCTTATTCTAAGCTTTTCTAAACCTCTTTTGTGTAGTAATGAAGCAGATGATCATTGCATGATTGAATCTCTTATTATCTTTTAGGTAGGCGGTCTAAAAGAAAAGAAAACCAATATTTATCTTAATATTAAATGAAAAAAATCTTAAATAAGTAAAATGTTAGGGCACTTCTTGTTTTCTTACTAAAAAAAGATAAACCTGGCCTTAATCTTGTTCGCAGATTAAGTTTTTTTTCACATTTGTGTCACGTTTGATTTTCCAGTGCGAGAGATAACCAATTCAAGACCTGTGCCCTTCCCATACTTCCCAGAAGCTGTGGTGCTTTATTCTCTCAGGAAGTGACTGTTGTGAATAAGAATATTGACAGCATATGGCACCACTCAGGATGCCTGGGTGGATGGCGTGTTGCACCGGAGGGAGATTTACTCTGTTGCACCTCTTGTTGTGCATGCTCCCGAGCAGGCACCTTCCCAGTCTCTCTCAATGGCACTTTTACTACTGCTGCTTTTCAAGGATTTGCTGCCACTGATGCTAATAAGTGAAAGAAACTACTAGAATGAGATTTTGGCTTCTAAAGAGTCTCAACTATTCGGTTTTTTGTTACTGCAGTAATATAAAAACTAATGAGTGGTATTAGGACTCTAAGTCTTCCATGCACACAATTTCAAAAGTGCTTGAGCACTTTATTACTTCACCATCTCTACTTTATCCAGAGCACTGGATGTATAATTTTTTTCCCCCAAGAGGTACATCCACCCTCTTCACATTGGTTTTCTTGCATAAAAAATTGTATTTGCTTTGAAAGAGAGAAATGATTGAGAGGCCTGTTGTCATCCAGAAGTCTTCACCTGTGGGAAAATTAATGGTCTTAACAGCTGGTGTGCATTTCTTTTCACCATCTTTCTTTTCACTATCTTCCTTCCAGCACCTGTCCATGCAGAAAATTCAACCCCATCCAGAGTGGGTCAGGGAGGACAAATGGATCCACTGGAAGGGGTGGTCTCCCAATTCATAAGGGATGTGTACCTGTGCCTTTCCCTGTAGCTGCTGAGTAGACCAGAGGATACAGGATATTATTTGGGGTGGCTAAACAAGGTGTTAACTAAGAAGGGTGGAACAAAGATTATAGAAGAGAGGTGGGACATGAAGTTCTGAAAACTAAGGGATACACCTTAGAAAAGACATAAACACCTGCTTTAATGAATACATGCACACATCTGTCTATTCACAGGACTGAGGCAGGAGATGAAAGAAGGCAAAGGGGAGTGGAAAGGTACAAATGCAGGAAGCACTTCCAAGATTTTTGCTCCAGAGTACAAGAATGGCCAGTGTTTGTTGTACAAATGGCTGCAGCAATGCAGGAAGACATACTTAGAACTTCTGGGGAGCATTTGGCTGTGGTTTCCTAAACAAGTCAACCTGCATTGTTCGCACACAATAATTGCAACAGGCTTTACAAACTGTAGTTTCTTTACTAGAGACAAAAAATTCACTTTGGTAAATTCAGTTCAGCAAACCAGGTTACCAGGTTTATTGTGTCCTGAATATATTCACAAGTTCATAACAGGCTAGGTAATTCCTTCTTTTGTAGCTGGGTTGTGCTGGAGGGGGTTTTTACACGTCAGTTTCTTTCTAGCTTTGTTATTTTGTTGCCCTGATATTGTCTGAACCAAGACGGCAAACGAAGTGATTACACGAGCTAGTGAATGTGACTTGGATCTTTTCCCTTTTCTTCGGTTCAGTGTCTGCTAAATAAGTGAGGTAAAGACAGCTGCCTGAAATCTTTGGGGGGGGGGGGGGGATGGGGGACCAAAAAAACCCCAACAAAACCTACTACCACAAACAAGAGAAAACACATACACTAAATAGCCTTGATTTTTCCAAAGTCATTGGTGCTTAGTTTCAATATATCAGGCAATAAAGATTATTTAGTGAAAATATACACAAGGACAACATAAATTTTTCTCTGAATTGTTAGCTAGCTCTAAGACTGATCAGCAAAAGCAACACCCACACAACACCCAACCCCCCCCCAAAAAAAAAAAATTAAAAGAGGCCTTTCATTCTTACAACATTCATTCTTTTTCTATTAGCTGAATGTATGAAAAAATACCTTGAAATATATATCTATTTATATATAGTACCTATTTTCTGATAGGTGTGGAACTATCATATTCCAGCTAGCTACAATTTGAAGATAACTGTTCATTGAAAGCTGTTGGGAAGATAAAGTTCACACGCTTCCAAAAATAGTCCCACAAGAAAACAAAAAACACCCTGAAAACTTTTGACTGCTAAAGTCCATTATCCATTATGTTGTTCTTTACTTCAGTGAAGGAGCTCATAGAAATGCTGTTACAATAACAATGAAAAACACATTGTTTTACATGAAGCTTCATTTGTGAATTCCCTGTGGCTAGTGCATTTCTTTCCCAAACTAAAAGAAATGAAGTGTCATGTGTATCAGCTTGTTCTTCATTGCTCACATTCCTCTCTATGTTGATGAGAATTTTTCGGTACAAGCATTCAAGAATGGTACTTTACTTAAAGATACTGTGTTATGATAGGCAGACAGTATTGCCATGCCTATCAGCAGCTATGGTAGACTGTGGATGCAGTCCTGTTGATTTTATTAAAAAGAGGCTGTCAGGATCTATAATTCACACATCATTAACTGCTTCATTAAGAGTACAGCAGCTCTGTGAGCCCTAAACTTGTAGCAGTTGCATGACAATACAGGTAAATGTTCACTGGTTGAGACATGCAAGCATCTCCAGTGACTTGTTCACTGGATAATTAAAAGCCAGGACTGTTTTTTAGGACACACTTTCTTCAAACTACAAGCATATATGCATAAAACTTGTTCACTTAGAATTGATTTGATTTAAGTTAAAGGCATTACTTTGCAATGAGGTGTGCAATCTCACATCATCAATCAAAAAAAGGCAATAACATACCAAAATGTACAGTCATTTAAGTATTTTCATATGGTTTGTGTTTTCTTTACAGGAATATGAAGCAGCCTGTGTGCTGAAGCATTGTTAAGTAAAACTGTTACAGACATGAGCAATGAGAAGCATATTTATTTAAGAATTTAGAATTAATGGAGCATTAATTATGCAGAGAAATATTTCATTTTTCTATTATTTTTGCTGAGTTCTGCCTTGGTTTGAGACAAGTTAGGAGGACCTTTCCACTTTTGCTTTTCCCTCTTCTCTTTCAACAGATGTCTCCTTCCCTCTCTCCCTGATTATTTTGTTAAAGCTACCAGCTCAGAGATAAAAATATAGCATGGATTTTGAACTGGACTTTGGAGCCTAATAGACTTCATTAGATTTGGAAACAAGCAAAAAGATTTGCGCTTCACGAATTATGTGGCAGCCTTCTCAGTGGGATGCATGAGCAGTTCTCACAGCACCACCGAGAGACCACCACCATCACTCTTGCTCTCTTCTCTGCGAACTTTTTTCCTTCTTCCGTCCATGGTCACCACTATTTGTATACCCCTGGGGTGAAAAAGTGGTCCAGCAAATCATGCTGCTGGCTTTGTTCCAGCCACCTCTGATGCCTTGTCCCTCAGAAGAGCTCTTTGATACCAGGAATAAAAATCAGGAGGACCCCAGGAAAATCTCTCTTTCTTCTGGGACGTGAGAGAGGTACCAGGAGCGGTGGGCTGGCCCCGCCCTGGGCCTGGCACCGCCCAGCCGGGCGCTGCTGCCGCTGCAGCCCCCGCGGGGCTAAGCCGGGCTCCTGAGCCCAGCGGCGGCCAGCAGGGAAGGGGAACCGGCAGCTGTTAACATACAGCCAACCCTAAGGTCCGCCCCACACGGCCAGCCGGGCTGAGGGAGACGTCCCTCGGGCTCCCAGGAGCGGCAGCGAGCGCGGGCTGGGCCAGGCGCGCCCCAGGAGACTGAGGGGTGGCGGGGGAGGCGGAGGCCCGGCCGCACAGAGATCCTGGTTGCTGTTCCTGATTTGAAATCCTAGCAGCCTCAGGGCAGAGAAACATCATACCCTCTGCAGACCTGGGAGATGTTAACTCTTCCCTTGACAGATGAAACTTGTAAAACATTATCTGGGTGAGAGAACAGCTGGAGTGAACCATGAGCAGATGGTGCATGAGATGGAAGTCAGTGAAGAGTGTGTAAAAGTTCTAAGTTGGAAGGAGATTGAGGAGTTGCCTAGTTTGTCCAGACTTCTCTTATGAGGCCATGGAGAACGATCTTGGGTTGCAATATGTAACCAAAACCATGTATTCTACTCCCAATCTGTTGAAACCAGTTGAAGAGATGTGGGGTTCTTTTAATCTCATAACTCTGGGGGGGAGGGGGCAGGTGCGTGCTGTTAATGGGCCAGCTGTTAAAACCAAGTGGAGCAATGTTCCTTATCTGTTCCATGTCCCATCCTCCCTCCAGGGGGATATCTTCCGTTAATGGGCCATAAAGACTCACCACATGACTGATAAAATTACATCATTCCATTGTGAGGTGCTCCACCCAGTGGGAGGAAACAAGCATTCCTACCCGGATAAAAACTGAATTTAGAACACCAAAGCACCCTAGGATCCAGTTTCCACTGGATTCCCAGAGGAAAGAGTGGACTCATCTTGCCTCCACTGGACCCTTCTACAGAATCATCTCTACTCCAACAGAACCACATCTATTACTCCAGGAGGACTTATTTGGACTGCTACCAGCACCCTGACCAGAGTGTCAGGTCGTATTTTGACTCTGTCAATGTTTCTAGAATTTTTTGATTGCTTGTTTCTTTGTTCTACTTCATTTGGTTTTTTTCTTTAAATATTCCTAGTAAAGAACTATTATTCCTATTCCCAAATCTTTGCCTGAAGGCCCTTAATTGCAAAATTATAATAATTTGGAGGGAGGGGGGTTACATTCTCCATTCCAAGGGAAGCTCCAGCTTTCCCTGGCAAACACCTGTCTTTTCCAAACCAAGACAAGAATGGACTAAAATTTCCCTGTAATATACAGAATGCTTTTTAGGGGGATGCAAAGTTCTAGTCATAGCCTTTTGAACAGAGGAAGATAGAGGTAAAGAGATGCCCTCTGCCCAAGGGAAAAGAAGACTTCTGTTCCATGAGATGAAGATGATTTTGGAGATAGAGGAAGAGAACCTTTATTTTGTACTAGAAGAGGCATCCCAATATGCCTCCCATATGCAGCTTGGGAAAAACCTGCTAATGGGAGAGGTTTCACAGTTTGTAGTTTCTGGGTGGCTACAGATTTGTGATGCAGGAGCCACCAGAGAGCTGTTTTCTTGTGGCAGTGTCTCCGTGGAAGTTCCAAGAGAGGCTCCTCTCCCTAAGAACTGATGAAAGATTATTTTAAAGTGATGACATTGACTGAAAATCACAGGTTTTGTCTCTTTATTTTGTTAGTAGGAAAGTGAACAGTTTGTGGAAAGGGAGAAGTGTTTTTGAAGGTTTCATTTTGATTCTCATTCTCTTCTTCTAGTGTGTATTAGTAAATCTATATCTTCTAAGTTTGAGCCTGATTTGCTTTTTCCCCTAAGCTTATCTCACAGCAGGAAAAAAAAAAAGGGAAACAAATTGGTGAACATGAAACCACTACATGATTGGTGTTTCCACCCAGTTGATGAACTAAGACTCAACTGGGCAGCACTCTGATCCCTTGGGACACCTCAAGAGCTCAGGACCACAGGGTTTTGAGGCATTCATGGCTGGAGCTGGAGGACTGGTGCTGCAGCTGCTCCTTACCATGGATGATCACAAGGCTCTAAGCCTAGGTGTCCCAACAAGTCTGTAGCAGTGTTCCTGGGGCCCAGCATCATGTATTCATGTACCCACCAAGAGCAGCCTGTATCCCTAAACCAGTGCTCTGGCTACCTACATGTGCTCCCTGACAATCAGAAAACTGAAACCTGCTTTCTTTTCAAGAAAACAAGCAAAATTTTCTAGTGGCTTGGCAGCCCTGTGTGAGTCTCAGTGTGCTTCTAGCTTTAGGGTTACGGTCAAGAGAGGAGCAAGGCCAAAGCTATTTTGAGTGGATCTGCAAGGGAGCTGCCAGACAAAGCTAAAGGCTACCTGGTAGTCAAAATTTTCTCATTTTTATCATGGATCTTTTGGAGGCTGCTAAATAAAATAAATACCATGTTACTGTATTCACTGTTACCAGTCTAGGAGCAATGTGCAAGGCATAATTGACTGATCTTACCTCAGTAGTTAATTTGAAATTTTCTGACTTAATTCCTTGAAGCTTTACTAACAATATAAATAGCATAGTTGTTGCCATAAATTAAATTTTCATCAGCAAAAAATTAAATTTTTGTCAGCAAACACATTGGACATTCCTTGGAGCCAGTATGTGAACATCTATATTGACATTTTCGTAGGGAAGTACTACAATTTTTATTTTCAGCTTGTTTGTGTGTTTGTTTGTTTGTTTGTTTGTTTGTTTTTTTCTCCTCTGCTTTTACTTAGAAAGATGTGTAGACAGATTTCTACTCAGTCAGTGTATTCTTTCAAGGTTAAATCCCAGGTCTGGGAATGTATTACTCTCTCTGTAAGGTGTCAATGTTTCTAATAATATTCTAATCAAGGAAAAAACTATTCTTACCAATAGCACAACCTTGCCAGCTATTTTTGCTGAAGGACAGTGGCTGTATAATGGTCACCATTCACAACATACTTACAATTTTTAAGCATGTCTTAGGCTATTCTTCCTAAGTTTTGGTATACTAGTGATTACTGAGAAATAAGATGAGCCATAATTTCTAAGCCTTTGTCTTTACTGCTATTCAAAAGTGTTGAACACGAAAGAACAAAGTTCCATGTCTTTTTCCTATCATTATCACCAGTGAATACTTGTGCTCCCAACAGCGAAAGCACTGGTTACACTGGGACATGGTGGATTTTGTGCAGAAAGATAGTCACTATCTAAACAATCAGAGGACAACCGTTTCCACTGTGACCTTGCACTGACCTTTATCATGAAGTATAAACTTCTTTGCTAGAAATAAAACATTAATTCCTTCCTGTCTTTCCAGGACAGATGGCCTAAGACATGGTAGTAAATTCAATATGCCCAAGGCCATTCTTTAGCCTGCCTACACAGAACAGTACACAGTTCTTATCTCTAAATTATGCTATCATTCAAAACAAGGGAACCAAATCCAAATCTACAACTTGGGTATAGGTCCATATCTGGCCCAGCAGATGGTATGGGTCAAATCTGGGATGAAGGAGCCCTTGCATTGTGTCAGTATGGATGGGTAAGCCTAGAGCCCAGCATGGTCCCCAGATTTCCTTAATTTAGCAGTACAATAGAAATAGAGGATTTTTCTCATGCTTCTGAAACTTTCTGGGGAGTAAATCTACTACTTTGTGTTTATTTTACTTAGAAATCTTGCAGATAATACAAGGAAGGTCAGTAGTCATCACAGCAGCATCTGAGTAACTCAAATCATATTTTACATATTTTTCCAGCTCAACTAGCATATTCCTTTCACAGCCTTATGCTTTCCCTGCAACTTGCATTCAGTTATCAAGTCAAAAAAAAGAGATGAGAAAAATCCAGTCAGTTCAGATATTCCTGGCTGACCTGATTGAGTGGAGAGCTGTTTGTGTCCAGATCAGGATGACAAAAGGATTGTATCTATGGTAAATCAATGACCACTAAATGCTACAGAAAGTTAGCAAAGCTTAATTAATTGGTCCTGCAAGATACCATGGGGCAATTCAATGGTAAAATATCATCCAACTTCAGAAGGGCTGAAAACCCCAGCAATCTCCAGTTATGGACTGCAAACAAAACACTACGGAACTCAGCATGTGTAAATCTTTGTGACAAATGATTGTAATTAAAACAAACAAACAAAAACAAACTGGAAAAGAACAAAAATGCTTTTCCAGTAGAAGCATAGCAAGGGAAACTGCCCTATCCATCTCACGCAATTCCAGAAACCTGGACACATAACAAAAAAGTTCAGTGGAATCAGAAAATTTATGTCCAAAATTCTCATAAATGCTTCTCCTGGTAAGAGAGAATCACCATCCTCATCCTCATCCTCATCATCATCATTTAGTGTACTAAATCAACTGTGGCTTTTGCATGTGCTTAAATCCTGCAAAACTAAAAAGCCTCCTTAGGAATATGTAGATATCACCATGACATTTTTAATCTAGGGATATACATATATTAAAAAATACTTATATATATTTATACATATATATATTTAAAGTAGACATATATGCCAGCTGGATCTCACCATGAAATAGCCTTCAGAGCTTACACCTTACCCCTTAACAATGCTTCTGGAATCAGCTATATATGATGGCCTATATGACCAGTATTTTCGCTTGCAAGAATTTTTATAAGACCCTCTAAGACAGTCCTTAACACTCTGCCTTTCTAAAGAGTAATGTAAGCCTCCATTGCTAGAACGTCATGCTTTAACTTCTCAGTCTTTCTACAACAGCCATGAAGTAAAGTTGCTTTCCTATTTTGGAGGCTTTTTCCCTTGTTTCAAGACTTCCACCTCTGATCAGGTTTTCTCAAAACTGAAATCCTCCATATCTAGCAATTTGCATTCTCCTTCAGGCTCATTCTACTCAGACCACAGCTTGAAGTGTAAATGGCCAAAAGACAGACAGGGCATGGAGCTGACTTCTTCCCACTGCACAGTGGAGAGGGATTGTTAGTTAATGTGTTCCATGCTGTTTCATATCCCAGCATGATGTGTTGATGTGTTCACAAGGGCATGACATTGTTGACACTGTTCACTTTAATCCATGATAAACCCCTGCAGAGCCACTACCTAACAACTACCCGTACAAGTTTATTTTCCTCACCTATGCACCTTTTTTCACATATCTCTTCCACTGTACTTCTCCAGTTGGTGAAGATTATTCAGCAGTCCAGTCCTGTCCCATTCCAGTTTGGGAGAAACTATATATATTTTTAAGGGTACATATTCTATTTCAGTATGCAAGTTGTTGATGAATATATTGAAAAGTGGTTTCAGAGCAGCTGAATGGGAGCATCTTCTCAGAACACACACTAGATTGACCAAGAAGCATTGATAGTTATTATCCAAACATAGTCTACCATTCACATTTGTTCCTACTTCACAACAGCTTAACAACACCACAATTCTCCCTCTTGTGTTTGGGAGTGTTGTGTAATGCACAGACAAACTATGTATTGACACAGTTTGCCTCTTAACTACAGTCCAGATAGGTAACATCTGGTGTTATTCTCCCAATGCTCTATCAGAGAAGAAGATGTGGTTATTTCATAATTATTTGTTCTTTTTTGTTGTTGTTGACAGCTACACTACTTCTTGTGATGCCTAAAGATTTTCAGATTTGTATATATTTTTTCATACATTTGTACTATTATAGATTTTTAATATATAGTTGTATAGTTTCTAGAAAATTTCCTGTTCTTTCTCACAATAAGCTAACCCTTACTAACACATTCTTGAAATTCTGTTTAGTCTTAGCCTTGAGAAGAGAATTTCTGACAAGAACATCTTGTTTTCCAAAAGAACTTAAGAGACATAACAAGAAATGGGGTTAAGAAGCCCCTGGACCAACTCGGAGGGGCTGGTCCAAGGGTGGGTAATTGGGGCAACTGAGCTCCTATTGGATGTACCTGCTAGATAGACTAATTATTAACCTTATAAAAATAAATACTTCATCATGTGTGCACAGAGCCACATTTGTGGCCCTGAAAGCTTTCATTAAAGAGTTGTTTTTTACATTATCACTCTTAATACCATTTGGAAAGTTTTTATTCTATTCCAGGTCATCACAAAGAGTGTGTTTTACTCTTTGTTGTAGCATTATTCTGTGACTTTAAATATGATCTCACCTCCCAACCTCAGCTAACAAGCTGCACTAACCTGATTCTCATTTTCTTCACCATGCGAAGGTGGTGGAATAATTCCTGCACCATGGCACAAAAAAGAAAATGCAGTAGTACAGTTTCCTGTTTTGCTTCAGCAAAGAATCCTTTATTTCACACTTGCACAGGCACAAAATAAAAATTCAGAGACTTTTTAAGCACCTTGTGGCAAGTCAGATGTTTCAAGCCAAAATTTCTGTCATAAGCAGTTTACTCATCTCTGCTCTCACAGCGTGTTTGGCACATAACTTCAGAACCATCATAAATTTCAAGCCCAAGGTTTGGAAAGAAAACAAAAATCAGGAACTGGTGATAAAAGAAACAGATAAGAGCCTATCAGCAGCTAAGTAAGAGTCTCCTGGTATAAACAGTTTCTCCCTTAAGGTCTTTAACCTTCTCACATTTCTCCTGATGTCAGGCTGAAAATTCTCACAGGTCCTCAGCAAAAAGTCAAAACACCTGATAAGTTTCAAACTATACTGTGGCTTCAATTTCATTACTACTTTAAATAGTGTCATGATACTTCAGCAGATGCTGAAGCAAGTTAAACTATTATCAAAGCAAGTATCAAAATCTTTCCTCAAAGCCGTAGAACAACTCTACACATCATAAAATTCATTTGCTTACAGAGTCCTTTTAGCTGCACGGAAACTTGAATCCCAAAGAAGTTTTGTATTCATATTTATTATGCATTTCACATTTATCATGTATTATGTATTCATCAGGTGCTTCATATTTATGTTAGGTACATATCTTTAATCTTGGTAAAACACTACTTGAATCTAGATATAGGATAGCCTGGAAAAAAGACAGAAGATTTGCATGAATATCTCTACAAATAAATGGTGCTTTATAAAATATCTGTCCAACATCACTGTCCTAATAGGAGTCTGAACAAGTCATCAACATATCTCCAGTAATTTCTCAAAAAAAGAGCTTTCTCATTCTAACAGTATATTCACCATTAATAGTTCCAAAAAACCCTGCAGTAATCACACACAAATATAAAGATGGGATTCCTCAGAGTGCTTTTGAATGTTGGAATCAATGGCAATTGCTATGATGCTATTTATACCTCCCCACTGTCAGGTATCATGCACTGATGGGTTTTATTGGGATCTGGCCCAGAGTTATGACATATTTCTGGGGACCTACAGTGTATACCAAATTTATGTGCATGTCCAGGATGTATGTGATGCACAGAACATGCACACCAATCAAAGCATTTCTCACATGGCACTGTGAAAACAAGCCCTAGCATGCAGCAGCCTGATTAGTGCAATGAGTTCCTCAAATGGCCTTTATCTATCAAGTACTTGTTATTGTTTTTCAGCTTAACATTAATCGAAGCAAAACTTCATTTACAGATAAGGATGTTTTAAAGAAATTAAATGGCAGTGGGTTTGGAAGTGCTTTTTCTGTCATGGAAGTCATGTGAGACCAACTAATTCAAGATGATAATGTTAACGGGAGTTGATAAAGTGTCTGAGTAGAGAGTTGTATGGATTTATCAAATGAAGCATGTATCTTAAATGTATTAGAAAATTATCATCTCACACTGATTAAGGATGTAACATTTCTCTACACCAAAATGTACTTTATATCTGGGAGGATGCAATGTGTCTTGCAAATGGCTTCAGTATTTCACAGACAAATTATATATTTCTCACTTCCATGTGTTCTGCCACTAAGTGAATGGAGATGCTAGAAAACTCAGCTCAAATACATGTTCACTGAATTTCTGTCCAAAACAGTTGTTTCATTACAATCCAACCTTTTTTCAACACCTTTAGTCCATTTTGAGATGTTTCTCTTCTATTCCCCTAGCAGGCTATGACACAGTTAGACAGACAAGAGGAAACATCAGCCTGTGAACACTTGCTCAGGAGAGACATGTAATCCCTGGCAGTAGTGCTTAATCACATTCCTCAGTCAGGTGTCAAACAGAGCAAAAGCACAAACACACAAGCAAGTTTTGTTTAGAGGACCTCAAAAAACCAGCCAAGTGGCAAATTTGGACATCTGTGCTAGACTGTGGCTGCCCTGTTTTTTCAGTCTAATCTGTCAAGATAACCATTTCCCCATTCTCTTAAACAAACACAGACTTCCTTGTTTAAACACTGCAACAGTTCTTCCAGAGCACAGGTTTTAATCATTCTCTGCTAAGTACACTAGCAAGAGGCTCAGAAAAGAAGCAAAACATCTTAAACATAAGCTGCTGAATTTGCTGTGTGCAAAAGAGCAGGGCATCTGACCCTCAGATTTCAGATGAACTGTAAGTAGTGGGCTTGTTAGAAAAAAAATGTGACTCAGAAGGAAATGAAGGGGATTTTTTTCCCCTTTTTTAAAAGAGGCCAAATTAAATTCAATTCTACTCTGAAAAAAAATAATTAGAATAATTAATCTGAGGGGAGGGTCACTTTTCCTATAGGGTAGCCTTTCCTACATATTTCCTCTGTTTCTCAGATTATATTAATGTGGCACTAGTAAAAACTATTCCATGAGCATTATAATGACAAAATGTGATAAATGCAGCACATTATTCTATATATGGCCACTGATTTTAATACCAAAATCTCAGAAGATATGACTCTTACAGAAAGACTGTTAGATACAGACAAGCAAATAAATACAATTAAAATCCATAATCTATTTTTCCCAGATATTGACTCATCTTTTTATTCTTTTCAATCTTACCCCCTCCTTTTCTCTTTTATTAGTTATGATTAATTGCATTCACTTCTATATTATTTATCTTAGAGTTTTATTGTTCTGCATGTTGTTATCCTGCCTCTCCTCAGTAACGATTTGTTCTTTTTCTCTCTGAAAGGAGCATTTATTTTCCATTAATTCTTTAATGCTTTCATGCCTATCACCATTTAATGACACACACTTCCTCTCCTTTTCCAGTGATCTTTCGTATTTTCTTTTGTCTGATTCTTCTCATTGCATTCTACTCTTTTTTCTTGTTTTTTGTTTTTTTTTTCTACCACATTAATTTTTTTTTATTCTTTATCCCCAAAGTCTTTTTTTTCCTTCCCATTGAATCCCTTCCTTTATCTCTTTCTCATCAGAGGATTTCCCTACATCCTAATCTTAGATCTTTTCCTACCTGATATATGGTGTCTCCCACCCCCTCACTCCTGATGGAGTCCTCCTTCCTGTAGTGCTTCAGAGGATACATTTACATTGACAGAAATGCTATTCTCCCATCTTGCTCTTTTACCTCTTGCTTTATTTACACTAAAGCACTGGCTGAGTCCTACCACATGCTTGGCAGTCAGACTACCCAGGGGTTGGATCTTGTGATTTCCCCTCAAATGATCCTGAATATTTTTGACTCATGATACACCTGGACAAGTCAGGGAAGAAGCTCTCCATTACAAAGTTTCCTTGGTAGTTCATATGATCCTCTTTTACAGCACTCTTGTCAAAAGTAATTCTCCTTAGAAGCTGTCGTTAAAGAAAAGAACAAGGACAGAATTTTTGAAATACTTTTTTCTTGGACAATAAAGGAACCACATCACAAACAAGAATAGCTGTGTTTGCCTCTCACACAGTTTATCCCTCCCACAGTGACTCTGGAGGCTCAATATCTAATTCAGGCAGCTGTACTCCCTTCTTCTTTGTCACTCTCCTGTTTTCCAAGGTCATCTCATCAGTGAAGTAGGGACAAAGAGCAGGTAAGTCTGGAGAAGATACCCATCTCCTGCTAGACTTTTGCTCACTTGTCAAGTTACTCACCACTTTGTTACCCTGATGAAAAAGCTCATACCCACTTATCAGAGAAAGACCGAGACAACTGGCCTCCATTAGGCAGTCTAACTGCTCTTGGCAAAGACAGTAAGCAAAGGATCTTCTTCTACTTCTTACATTCAGGCTAAAAATAATTAGGCATCTAGTTTTATAGCACAAGATGGATAAAACAATCCAGAAGGAAAGTGTCATGGACAGTGAATCTGAAGCACAGCCTGAAATGAGATACAGACAAAACATCATGTTTTTTTGCACAGTGATGTATAGACATTACTTCATGAGTGATGTACAGGCACTGGAAATAGCATGTCACATGCCTGAAAAATATTTCTCCTACCCAAAAGGTGATCTCTGCAGATTTTAGTCTGTTTGAACAAAGCAGTAACTCTTAAGTGTTGCAGTGACACTGCTGCTCTTTTTGCTCATTGCTGAATAGTGCCAGCTTCCAAACTACCTTTCAGAAATTAGTGGCAGCTGAGAATCATAGGGAGTTCAGATATGGAAAGAAATGGAAGGTGTGAATCAAAGTCTCAGAAGGCATAAATTCTCAAACCCCCCCCGGAAACAAAAGACTGAAAATTCACCTAGAAAGTATCCCCATAGACAACATTAGTCATAGTTACTAGGCAAAAGTAAAAAACCAGCCCTAAACTGCTTAATTGAGGATGAGGGAAACAGCAAAACAAACAGAAGAGACAAAACCTGGCTATGAGCTGTGACCCCGGTTCTGATTGTCTACAGAGGTGAGTTCCCCTCACACTGCAGTTTGCTGTAGTGGTTCTGAAAGTGCCAAATGCAGAACAGCTGGTTGTCCATACTCCCCATCTGAAAGCATCAATTTAAAGCTTTGCAAAGATTTCTGGCTGTACTTACACAGAAGCCCTTCTGTTACTGAAGAAAATCATTGAACTTAGAATTTATTTAAAGACAGATTTTAGACATTTCTAAAATTGTATTGTATTCCTCTGTGCTTGCAAATATATATCCATTTTTGGACCCACTTTAGATGCTACTATCTCAATATTGTGAAAAATTTCATGCTTCACAATCATAAGTCCTGTTTTAGATGTTTTTTTTCTATCTACTGTGTAGAGGTTATCCATCATTGTTGCTCTGCAGAGTCTCCTACTTAGTGTTGCATAGTTCTGCTGAATGCTTTTATGTTTATGCAATACCATGATGACTTCCATTAGTTCTGATAAGACTAATAAATCCATGGAAGAATCACAAACTAGAGACACAAGATTCAGATATCCTTCCATGTATTCCTTGCAATCCTGCCCTACAAGGGGGTCAACTAAACAATTTCGTAATCCATCAAACACTTGAACATTCTGCAGTTATTAGTCACTGGGGAAATGTACGGCTTGGGGGAAAGGGAATAGTTCCAACATGAATGCAAATATTAGCGAAGGCTGAGGTTATGAAGTTAGAGGATTTTCTCACAAAGGGCATATTGTCCTGAAGATTTAAATGTCAGAAGTATATGTGGGAAAATACCATCTCAGTGGGGGGGAGCGGGGGGTGGGGAATCTTTTCACAGAATTGGATGCAAACAGCATGAAGTAAGGAATCCATAGGAAGACAGTATAGTCCTGCAAGAGTCCAGAACTGGAATACAAACATCAGAAGCATCAGGATAGACCGAGTGATTAAAAAAGAGAAATCTGAGAATGAAGACAGTGTCCTGTCAGATATGGTTTATGAGTCTGACTATTCATATTTCAAACTAGTGTGACAGCAAGCATAAATTTGCCCTGATCTGGCCCAGGACTACCTTGCCCTGCTGCTGAAGCATACTCTTAGCCCTCGCCCACCTTTGCTGCCCACCAGGAACCAAAAGGCCCCTCCAGACAGATCTCAGCCTGTGCTTTTTCTTTGGATTACTGCATCCCAGAAGCAGAAATTCACATTTCCCTATTTCCCTTTGTTGAACCTTGCACACCTCTTTACAACCCAGTCTCTGTAGAGTAGCTATACCTTTCTGAGTATGTGCAACTCTTCCTGTTGGGTCACACATGAACCTGGAGCAGCAGGTGCACTCAGTGCTATCATCTGGGCCAGTTATTAGGATGTTGAGCCCTGCTGGAGCCAGCATTCCTCCTGAGGAACTCACTTTATAGGTGGCAGACAATTTGAGCCACAAGCCAGTCAGACAGCTCCTCATGGCCCTTAACATAATGGGTTGCCAGCCAGGACACAATGGCACCATTACATCAAGCACCCTGGTAAAAATCAAGGTAAGTGATATCCTCAGCTCTGTGATCACCACCAAGCAAGTTGTGTCACTACACACAGTGACAAGAGAGGTCAGGCACCATTCATCATTGGTAAATCTGTATCAGTTTTTCCAGTCATGTTTTTGACCTCCACATGCCTGGATAAAATAGCTTGCAAGAGGACCCGTCCCATAATTTTCTCAGGGACAGTACCAAAGCCTGTAACTTCCTCGATCTGCACCTGCTTTGGTCTAATTGTGGTTTCCTGTAAGTGTTTTCAGTTTAACGTCACATGTAGTGGAAGGACACAAGGGAAGGGCCTCCAAAGTTTGTGTGTAGCACTTGCCAAAGTTGCACAGCGAAAGCAGATGCTCCTGTAAAACCCAGGGAACTCTTTATATGTTCATTTGGGTCTTACAGCATTCTGTAGGTGAGCTTGAAGAACAACTGGAGAGATGTAGAGGGAAAAGAAAAATCCTGTCTGAACTGTGAAGAATGTCTTCAGCCCATGTGTCAGGACAGGCACCAGTGATTGTGCCTTTCCCCTTTTCCCAGCAACTCCATACATGTGCAACATTGTGTTGCCCACTGCAAAGGCCCTGCATGCCTGTAAAGTCAGCACCTTCAGTAGCCTGCCCTCTGTGAGAACATACTCGTATCTGTTGGGGGGTTCCCCTGCCTGGGAGGTTTTACGTACTTAGGCCAGGGGGTATTGACTTACATATTAAGGTGCCTCTGTTCAGGAGCTGAATCTCTTGTCTGAGCACCTTAAAGATACAGGGGGGAAAGCATTTGTTTGATAAATTCAAAAGAACAGATACTTGGGTGCATTTTCTATAGGACAAGACAAAAGAGGTCTTAAAAAATAACAGAACCATATTTTGAATATATGCTAAAAGAAGAAATAGATTTGGTAGAATAATTTAATAGAAAAGGAATTAAGTTGTGACTAGTATACTTCTGCCGTGGTATATTCCTACCTTTACTTTTAGGCAAGGTTATTTCACCTTTTACACTCTGTGGTTTAGCTCATGAAATCACAGTAAGGCTACATTCTTTTCCAAGAGGAATGTAAATATTAGCTATTCAATAGTGAGATGGATTTGAGGCCTATGTTGGTACAATCATTACAGTTTATGAATACTTAGTTTATTAGTGTCATATATAATTAATTAAATCCAGGTAGACTCCTTTAAAAACCAATTTGCTAAGCTGTCCAACAATACAGCAAAAAATTACTTTGCTAAGAGGCATAATTTTTAAAAAATATTAGTTACTAGATTAAAAATATGAGAAATAATTTTCTTCTGAACCTGCAGTTCAATTGTTTTCGCAAAAAATCACAACTATGTAAGGTAGAAAGACAAACAAAACCCATGATTATAAATAATAAAGATTTTAAAAATGTAACACAGTACAAGAGATATTTCCCATCTAAGAGAGGGGGTAAATTAATGCATTACTTAGTTCAGAATAATTTAAATATTGCTTAATAATTAATGTGCCACTATGCTAACGTGGCACTGTAGAGAAGAACTAATTCAAAGGCAATTAGTAGTATTAGATGAAAGTTTTGCTTTGGGGACTTTTATTATTTAGAAGCTTTTTTTTACCATCAGTTGAAACTTGATAGCTCACAGTTAAACTTAGGCGGAGATGCATGTACTCAAGCTGGTGAGCCCTTAGCAGCTCAGAAAAGCAATGCCAGAACAGGTCCCTGCATTCAAGCTGTCCCATGGATGTGCAAACATTTTTAACCCTGCCACCCCCTCAGCATTGTAGCTAAGATATAAGGGAAGAATGCGGCATCCTGGCATTTTCTTGCACTTCAGTACTATGGAGAGGCAAAGGTTAAGAATGAGGAAAATTAGGCAGACAGCCCTGTGTGGCCCAGAGAAAGACAGGCTATTTTGCGGGGACCGACTCCCCTGACAGAGATGGGAGAGAGCTCTGTGAATGAGATCATTTTGACTTCCTTTGCTTACATGCTAATGCGGGCTTTCTTCCTTTGAGCCGAAGCAGGTCAGCCGTGCGCAAGGTCCAGCGCCGCGCCGAGAGCCGCTCCCGAGGCTCGGGCTCGGCCCGCCCTGCAGACACTTCTGAGAGGGTCCTGCACCCTGGAACCCACCACCCTGCTCCCAGCAAGATCCCTGCAGGCAGGCAGCCTGCACACCCACGGGATCTCGGGGAAGTGGGCTGGATTTCAGACCAGACTCCTTTCAGGAGCTTGTTAAAATCACATGTATGGATGCCAGCCCTCTTCCCCAGCATTCGCTTTGGACAAGGGGTCAGCACCCCAACATTTAGGGGTGCTGGGGATCATGTACTAGTCACAGTGACCAGGCAGACACTCTTTCTTCTGCTGTTTCTTTGCTGAATATTTTTAATCCTTGGATTACTTTCCCGTCAAACTCTTTTATAGTTTGCTCACTGAATTATGTTCACTCCAGAGAAGTGAATCCAGTTCCTTCTGTTCCCACAGTAATCATCAATTCAAGCTGAAGTGAAAGGGTCAAATTTAAAGGCAAGAAAACGGTGGTGTAAATTTCTCATTAGCAAATCAATGCAAATCTGTGAAATTCAGTGTCATTGAACCACAGTCAGCCCTGCTTTAAGTGAAAATAAATTCCATTAATTTGTATGGGAATAGAAATGTTTTTTACACTCCATTTTATCCACTGGGCCAAGTTGCCTCTACACCTTTGACACTGTTATGAATTTGAATTTATCAGGGAGGTCAGCATCTCTGGCACAGTGAATATAAATCTGTATGATTTACCTGCCAAGAGTGGAGTGGAGCTGAAGTAGCAAAAAGAAAGAGTCAGTATAAGAAAATAAACTTGGCCACCATAACATTTTCATGAACCTTTGAACCTCGCTGGTGGTGGCAGCTTCTACCTTCTCAAAATGTGCACTGCATTACCCTATCCAAACACTCAAGGAAATGATGAACAGATGCCTGGGAGATAGGACATAAAGTACCCAAAAGAAGGCTGCTGTGCATACAAAGAAAATGCCGTTCCCGCTTTCCCACTGTCCCGCTGTCCCGCAACCCATTGTTCCCCCAGACTGAGTGGTGCTTCTGGGGGAAGAAAAGCAGCAGGACCTCTCTCGAGTATTGGCTACCCATGTGCTGAAAGGCAGCATGTTACCTTACACATATTTAACTCCCCTAGGAAAATTAGAAATACTGGTGAATGGGGAGAACACAACACAGCCCACAAAACCTAAAAAATCCTCCAACCAAACAAAGACTCACCTCACAGCTGTCTACAAGCATGAGCTGTCTGATCCCCTGTCCAGAGAACTACTGTGCCTGGCATGCCAGGGAGGATGCAGTCAGAGTGCCACCCTCACTGCAGTGATGAGAGTGGTGGCATCCACTCCTCCTGCAGCATGAAGGGAAACCTGCCACAGATGTCAGCCAGGGCTGGGATGTACTCTGGGTTAGTGGTCAACAGCAGCTTACAACTTCTACATACACATTCTTTCTCTGTTTAAATAAAAAATAACTGGCTTATTACAAAAACAGCCTTTAAAGCTTCTGCACTTAGGGGGAACTTATATCACTTCTGCCTTTGAAAATATGACATGTATTTAAATGTCTGAAAATCAGTCAAAGTTTTACATGTTTATGTGCATGTATATGTACTTAAATATCTATACATAAAAAGTTTTTAAAGTAGACTTACATATAATATGTATACATACATGTAATATTAGAAATAAGAAAAAGAGAGAAATAAATACACTTGACTATAAAATTTGGTCTAATTAAAAGCTTTTTAATGAACCTTTTATCATTTAAAATTCTCATCAGGTCCCATTTCCTCCTCTTTTTCAAAAGATCTTACGAATACTCTGTCATATTACAAACCCACTTGTAAGAGACTTAAATTCTTGAGTTGGATGGATGCATTGTTCAGACTGGGCCACATTCAGCAGTAATGTTGTCAAGGTTAGCTTTGGCTGCTCATTTTTTAATTATTATTTGTTTTTCACATTGTCCAGATTTACCTGATATTGTTTCACATTTTTAGCACTGTTATCTCTGAAAACCAAGATGAAGAACCAATATATCAGATTCATCTTAACATCTCTGAAATAAATATGAAGAAAGAAAAATGTGAAGTTTAGGCAGTTTGGAAACAATGCCATATTCAACACTGGAAATATTTAGTGGATCAGATTCTAGTTGGTCTCTTTAGGCAGAACGGTTCCCTCTGCACACACACATACACGCACACATCTAATACTAATGTCCTCTTAAAGGAGATTTGTATGTCCAGGAGCCTCATAAAACTTCTATCAAGGCTAAAATGAATTTGAGAAGAATCCAGACAGGATGACAGTACTCACGGTCACCAAACTGTATGCCAAACGCATTAACACTGGCCCACTTTTGCTGCCATAGCTATCAATATATATTTAGGCAGACCTCCTTGTCTGGAGCAAGCACCAAGTTGCTGCTGTGTATCTGACTACCAAACAAGCCTGGAACTGGAGCTCAGTTTGTAACCTGCAGCACTGTTCCTCTTTTGACACTCACTAAATCACTTTCCTGGAAAAGGTAAAGATTTGCAATGAATTTCAGAACTGCAGATGTGCAGACACTCATCTGGAATAAAATTACTGTCTCTGAATAGTTTAAATTTCAGACCTGGATTTCAATCTAAGCAGACAATCAAGGCTGGATTTGCTGTGGTCAGTGTGTGGTGAGTTGCCAATTATATTTCCTATAAAAATAGCAGGAATTTTATGAAAGCAGCTGTTCTGGAGAGGTTTGTTGGGTTTTTTTGCTATCCTCCAGATTGATTTCAGCTGATTTGCCTTTACTTACCCCATTACTCTGGGAAATGTACTTCTGTGTGTGCAGCTGAGAGATGAATCTGTATCACCAGCAGACTGAAAAGACTCACCTTACCACTTTACTCTCTGGTAGGGTTATAGACGTGAGATAATGGAATGGCAGACAACTGAGTAGGATAGTACCTAACACAGAAACTTCAGCATTGTGGTGAAGGGTCTCTCTGCCTCCCTGCTGCACAGCTCCATCCTTTCTGCTGGGAACCACAGGAACATCAAGAGCAACACACACAGCTGCTGGATATTGTAAAACCCCAAGTATGCAAACTAGCAGTTAAAACCTCATCTGGTCTTTGCAGATCTGCCCTGATGGAAATCACTTCAGTGTAAGCTGGAGCATCCTGCATTGCTTTAATTTCTACTAGCCTTTGATGACCCCCTCTGGGGTGATTATTCTATTAGGATTTAACTTTGTAGTGCACATGTTCTCTGCCCTGGTACGTTCTGTACATATTACTTCACCAATGCTTCAGGAACTAATTAGTTGCTGACTTCTAGTGAAATTCTTTAGATCTAACTGCCTGGTTTTGAGGAAGCTAATTAAAAAGCTTGTTAAGGATTTATTCCAGCTCTGTATGGGAAACATTTGCATCCTGGTCCTGTCCCAGGATTAGGATGCAAATGTTACTCTTATAGAGTTGGAATAAACTCAATGTTGCTGCTGGTGCTTTCAAAAAAATGCATCAGGTCATAGCGGCTAAAGACATCTGAATGTGTTCAGCCCTGAGGAAGGAAGGAGGGAGGGAGATTTGACTGATGGTGGAAGGATGAGGAGGAAGTGGATCCATACCCTTTCCAAAGCTAGATAGGGGTGGGTGAAAAGACAAAAGATGCGAGATAGAACATGGGAAATTTCAACTAGGTAATTTTCACCATGAAGGTGATGAAATACTGCAACAGAAGCCTAGAGAGGAGTGGGACTTCCACCTTTTAAGATAAAATTCTTCAGCCCTGACCAACCTCTGCTAATCAAAACATTTTTGAGCTAGATGCTGGACTACACATCTTCACAGATGTCTTCCAAGAGAAATTATTCTATGATTTTAAGAGCAAAAGAATGAGGTAGATTTAATAAAATATGGCTGAGGGTACATGTTTCTCATTTTCCTAAGTTGTTTCTGAAAAAGAATCGTAAGGACTGTGTGTCATCAGCTGTATTCCAAGTGTGTCTAAAATCCCAAGATAATTCACAGCATAAGATTAAAATGTCAAAAGTGCCTCTAGCTGTAAGTGACTACTTCTCTTTCATGCCGGAAACATTTTAAGCTTGGTTCCTGCACACCATTTCTGGCAAGGGAAGTCCTGCCTCCTGTGGCTGTGCCCTCCACGCCTGGCAGGCGCTGACCACTGGCTGGCTCAGATCTGCACAGCGGCCAAAGCGTTTTGGTCGGGGTTGCAAGCAGGCGAGCAACTTCTTCCTGTGGGACTCGGCTCCCCACCGGTGGCTGGCCCAAATTGCGTCGTGACCGCGGCGGTGGACAAAAGGTGACTCTCTACTAGGCAGAATTAATGATGGTTTATTACAGTCAGAGTGGCGGGAGCTCTGCCACTCTTCAAACTGCCCAGAGAGAGCCCCTTCGAATTTCCCTCCCCGAACTTATAAACGGGGGAGGATTCAGGGGTGGCAACGACAGGTCAGCAAATCAGGGAATTCGGGGGGATCACAGGGGGTGTCCACTTGTAAACATAGAACCACTCACAAGGGGGGAAAAGGGGATTTCCCAGGCACCACCCTATCACTCGACGCCTCTCCTGGGAATTTCCCAAGGCCAGGGAGGGGTCCCAAAGTGATAGACAGGACGCCCCAGAGCGGGGTGGGGGTGGGTGGGATGATTGACATTAAACACCTTGCTATACAGCAAACTCATAGGGGAGGAACTGTTACAGAAAATGTGGGCACAGTGGAATGAACCATAACATAAAACTTCTTATAAAACTTACAAAATTACTTAAGAACTTGATAAAACAATTCTTGCACTGGCACAGCCTCCCAAACCTGTTGACAGTCAGCGTTTATGATACAGGGTGATTCAAGCAGACTGCTCCTATTTGGTTTTCCACAAAGCCTTTGACAGGAACCTTCACCATGCCTTTTAAAGAAGTATAAAAAACACACATAGGAAAGATTACCCAGCTAAAATTAGAAAGTTAAAGCAGGAATAAATGGGCTGTTCTACAGCAGTTACATAGATATGAATCCCTGCATCTACAGAGGATATATTATAAATAGAAAAGTCTCAAACAAGAATGGCAAGGATGTTTAATAAGTTCCATGTAGGAAAAACAGAAAAAAGATTAGGCTGAGAGTTCTTAGTGTGGAACAGAGATGATTTAAGGTGGAATATGTTGGGCACTATAAAATCATGATAAGTATAGACAGATGACTAGGAAAGCAATTATTTTGCTGTTACTTCCAGTACAAGAATCCTTGGTCATCAAGAAAAGGTAAGAATGACTGTATCCAGGACACAGAGAGGGTCTTTGTGTGATTGTCAATGTATGTGGGAAAGTCCTTGGCAAAGAAGGAACATTGTGGATACAAAAAGCTCATACTGAATTCAGGAGGAGATTGAAAAAAGCCCTTTGGCAGTAAAAAAAGAAAAATATTTGTTAGTTATTGCATAGAGAAACTACACTAAAGATGTCCTGACTGAAAATTGTCAGAAGACAGAGGAGCATTAGCACTAAAACTTTCCCTACTCTTGCTCTTCTCCAGGCATTAAATCATGTCCACTTCTGATAACTGGGCTAGCTGGAAAGTGGTTGAGTTCATGTTCTCTGACCTTCCTTTGGCCAGGCAAGAGATCCATCAGAGATCCCCATGCCATGCCTGAGTGCAGCTGACTCACCCACGGCTTCCCTGTCTCCTGACAATTTCCCCATGCCACGCTCTGGACTCCCAGGATGGCCGATGCACATGTGACCTCCTGAACAACATAAGCATGTCCAGGGGCTGCTGCAGGAGCTTGGCCATGAGAATAAACCTCAGCAGACCTGAGAGGATGAGACTGGGAATGTGAAGCCACTGGTGGCCTCAACTACGTGGCCTGAACCTTCCTATGGCAGGAGAAGCTGGATTTCCAAAAGGATTCAAGCTCTTTGCAGGAATCTCAAAACATGCCTTTCAAGATAGTTACCAGATGCCTAGCTCCCTTGACTACAGAGTGATAGCACTTCTGAAAATACATGAGACACCTATCTACATCTTTTGGTGCTTAAATCTCTCCAGTGTGCTGACCCCGTGCCCTCCAGAACTTAAAAATAACTCTGCCTAACTGGGTTCCTACTTGACCCCATGTACTTTGAGGCCTGCTCCATCTCCATAGGCTGACAGGGCAAATGAAAATTTATTAATCGGAAGTGAAAAGCATTTATTGCAGATGGAACGGTATCCCTTGAGGTACCTACCTGATCCTAAAGTTATGGATGGACAGGCATGGCAATTTTAATATTAATACTATGTTTTAAATAATAGAGAAGGTGTGACATTATCAATTTACGGCTTAACAAAATACAAATCACACTGTTTTACAGCATGTTAAAGGACTGCAGTTTACAACTTTTCATGATTCTTTATTATAAGAATACTTGTAGTGGCGAATGCTACAAGACAGGAGATTTCCATATGTGGGTCACTTTTTCCTCAACAAACCAAAGAGAAAGAAAAGAGGGATGAAAATGTTGGGGACAGGCCTCTCCCCGCAAATGCATTTGTGCAGCACTAAGCTGAGCAGGTTGGAAGCTCTGGTGGGCAGGATAAAATAATTTAAACTTCAAACAAAAGAGTTCAGAAAGGCAAAAGACTGAGCAGGAAGCATGTCAGAAAACAGTATTGCACTCACTGTGTGTGCATGTGTGCCAAAGCTGTACATGAGCACCAGATGATCTCACATGTATGCATTCCTATCTAAGCATCTCACTATTTTTTTTCTGTTTGTCTCAGAGAGCACTTTTGTTATCAGACACTGGCATTCCCACGTTTGGCACACTCAGTACTCATTTCCATGCCTTTGCTACTTTTTTCCTTTCTTGTTTTCCATTTCAGTATAAGGCACTGTAAGCACATTTTTTAGGCTGCTGAATAGGCAGAGAGATCCTCTTGTCCAACTCAAGGACACATTCCCTAGCATTTTCAAAGCAGATGATTAGCTGTACTAGGCTTTGCCAAGACAGTGTGTAGCTAAATCCTTGTGAAAGTCTTTGAAATTATTCTCTCTTGATAATTAATTGCAGCAGCTTACCTTCCCAGTTTCACATCCATCCACACTTTCCCAGCAACAGTGCAATGCACCACCTACTACACCAGCTATCCATTGACCATTATTTCCAAAACTGAACAAAAAACTACTTAGTACACCGCTTTAAATTCAGAGGCAGGTAAATAGGCAGTGTTGTGATCCTGGATCTGATCCTTTCTCATCTGACCTCAGTGGTGACCCGAAGCTTTGGGATATTGCTACCACCGGCTACCCTTGTTACCTTTTTAAAACATGAAAGTCATGCCTGTATGAGCAGCAGCCAGGCAGGTAGCTGTTCCACTCCTGCCCCACAGGACGTGCAGGTGCCAGCTCTGTGCTGTGCTGCAGGATGTGTCCCCAGCACAGCAGACACATTCAGCCACCAGGCAAGCAAAGCACATGTGGATGGGAAAACTCCCCTGTTCTCCCCCAGTCTTGGCCGAGGCAGTCTACAGTGCACCTGAAAGGCTTCTCTGGAGCACAGTAATTTTTAGTGGAATGTTTACTGGCTCACTTCAAATGGAAAGAGAATGTCTTCAGAAACACTACACAGGGCATCTGATTGGCAGTGGAGATGAACCTGTACCAGGAACTTGGATCCAGAGAATTCATGTTCAGCCTTTGTGGCTGTAACTGCTTGAGTCAAGATGCCCTCTTCCCCAGCTATTTATTTAGCTGAAACACATAATGTTCTTGTTAGTTCAGCAAGGGCTGGATATTTCTTTTTTCTCTGTTCCAAGAGAAGCATTGTTCTGCAAAGGAACAGCTTGAGTCTAAAAGTAAATAGGTTAAAAAAATAGCCCATGCCAATGGGCAACAGAAGGACCCTTCTGTTTAAGTAAGAAAATTGGAGTTAGATTTTTGGTGCCCAAATTTGAAAGTATTTGCTTATGTTCCTCACTGAGTCCTCTCACACCCTAATTCAATTCATATTACCCTTTCTGTACAGCAGAATGATGAATCCTAAAATTGAATGCTTCTTGTAAACAAACAAACACACTGCCCCCCAAAAAAACTCAAACCAAAACAAATCAGAGCTGCACAATCAATGGTAGTTACCTGAATCATCACAGAGACACAGGTATACTCTTTGCATGTATATTCTTTGCATGGTGGTTCCTAACACTGAATGTACAAATGCATGAAAGCGAAAAATGATCCCCAGCAGCCGCGCCAATCTCATTTGAGCATTAGATTATTCACTTTCCCAACTAATCAATAATTGTTATAATTAAAATTGATAGTTGCAAATAACATGACAGAGTGCTGCTGCCAGAATACTGATTGTGTATTTGGCTTGAAAAGATAGGCAGTAGCGTGGAACACTTATTTTCCAATTTGCTTTTAGCTGTGTGCAAATTGCTTTAGCTGTATCCAGCTGATTTAGACCTTGCCTGGAGGTACACTAGATTAATTGGGAGCCACACATTCATTGCTTACAGAATGGACTCCATAATTGGTGAAATTTGTTAGTGCCAGTTATAAAATAACTATATAGTTCTGCTTTTTAGTCATCCTTTCATTACTCCTTCAGGAAAGGGAAAAAACAATTAGAATCTTTCAGATGACCAAAATTGCTTTTAAGTCTTTATGTAAAACCACCAATGTGACTACAGTCAATATTTTACGCAAGTCAACATTAGTGTGAATATAGTATTGATTTTTCTTTTTTCAAAACTGAAAAGCTCTTCAGCATACGTAAGACGGATTTTTTTGTCCTTGTCATGACTGAACTTTAGATAATGAAACCATTACTACCCAGAGCATTCAAAAATAACTCTTTTTTTTTTTTTTTTTTAAATCTTGACTAACTTATTATTAACGTAGAAAAATTTGTTGTTTGCTGGCACCCAAAAGCATTTAAAAGAGACTACAGCTTTTCTTAAATCCAGGCTCCTTTTTTGCCTACGTGTATATAATAATTACACAAAAAGCCCTTGGCTAAATACATAAATATAATGGACTACTTCCAAGTTATATATTTTCATGGTTATTGATGGATTTAAGACTCAAAGCCATGACCCAGGCTTTTTTCAGTTTCCTTTGTCCATAACTTCACCCTTTGACTAAATAAATTCTGAACCAATTACTTCTGTTTACAACAGCTGCTACACCGGAGATGTCCTGCACCTTACTCATGGTGCAGAGAATGGTGCAAGGCAGTGGAGCAGAGTTATTTCCCAGAAAGGCTCCATGGCCTAGCCCTGGACACCTCCCATCTTTGTGTGGGGAAAAGATGCTCCCAAACACATTGCCACGATAAAGCCATGCAGAGCAGACTCCTGCAAAGCTCTTGTTTACAGTTCCTGTGCACACACCAAGCCTACCGCCTTTGCCTAGCACAAAACATTTGAGCCCATTGACGAGTTGCAAATGAACTAGATACTCCAAAGACAGTCTCTAGTTTGACAAGTATTGCTAAAAAGCAAAGCAGAGATGGCCTGTCAGTGGCCTCATGTAGGAAAAATTAAGATCACGCTTTATTGAACATCTGAGAGTCTAAAGAGAAAAGAGATCCACTGAAAACTGGTCTTTATTAGCCTCAGTGGTCACAGAACTATTTGCTGCTGTCTACTTTCCTTAGTGATTAGCTAGCAATTTGCTTTTGATGGTGTCAGAAGATACGGGCAAATCAGCTGTTGATTCGAGTAGAGCATCCGACC